>NC_090871.1:47299293-47304293 GCF_036669935.1 Montipora foliosa | reverse complement strand
ATGCAGAGCCGAAGAACTCGGGGCTTTCTAAAAAGTACAAAGATACGCGCAAAGATTGACTCATAGGCCTTGAATTGGAGAGGAAAGTTCCTACTCATGGTCTCCTAATAGGGTCCATTTTGCATACCAATACCCCCTTTAGGTGATTGCCACCAACCCAATTATTTTTCATTTCTGTAAAGTTGCCAGTATGACAACGACATGAGAGCATTTCTGATGACATAGTAGTCTTTTATTCCGATGTGACTTATTCCCATAAGATGTATAAATATTCAATACTCGCGGAGAAAAGACAGTTCCCTCTTTGTGTAAGGACATTTGTCTATTCAAGAGTCTTTGGCTTATTTTAAGGAAAAGAAAAAAATAAATTATTCTGTCTCCGAAGCAATTTTTTTTTAATTGTTTAGTAATTTATGTACATAACTTGCCATGAGAATAGTGTTCTTTTTGATATTTTCTCCATTACGGATTGTTCTCCACATAAAGAGTGCACAATTCTATTATCGGCTGTGATATTCCTTTGATTGGTTATTCCATCAAACCTGTTACTAGGGTTATTATTAATTGATGTCAATTGTGTGTCCATCCATCCATCTATCTCATTTCATAGCTTAGCGATCAGTTTCCAGGGTGGTTATTTCATATTGCAAATACTTGCTACACCAAAAATGACGGTATTGGTCGAAATACCACTGGATTTTGCCCCGATAAAGATCGAAGTACCTTTCAGAAGCAACTTGAAGACGAGCCTTGTCCCTTCCTTCCGCATCCTTCAATTTGTCGTACAATTTGAACATACCCATTGTATCCACAACACAGTACTGCAGAAGCTCCGCAGTAAATGGTCGTATCTCCCACGTTTCTTTATCGCCGCGTTTACATGCTTGCGCTCCCTTTTCTTTCATTTTGATCATTTCTTTATCTTGTACGTACAGCTCAAGGCAACGACGAAAGTCATAAGTGCTTTCAACTTCATCTGTTCTTTGACATCGGGGATTGCGCTTGATCGAGCTCATCTGGCTCCTTGTTGCAGTGCCTCGGCGCAGATGGAGAATTTTAAGCAGCTGAAGATCCAAGACTCCCATGAATTTCACGCGGAATTGATGCCAAAGGGCGTCTGAATCTTCACGGCAATCAAACATTAATTTCCCGCGGAATTCAGTTTGTCTTCTAAAATGTCGCTAAGGCCTCCACTGAAAACAGCTTTTCCCAATTTCAACGCATCAATGGTGTAAGTCTTTTCTTCTGTTGCGACTGTAATGATAGTCAGCGCACCCTTGCTGCTCAACGACAGGCCTTTGCTATCGACAGCTATAATGCCTTTACCTTCTGTGTTTCGTTTGAGTTCAGGGATGGCGTCTTCGAGACCAGCTTCATCATCTACCAGTCTGTAATCATAAGTGTTTTTGTAAGCCATTTGATATAAATCTTGGATTATTTAGGAAGCAACGGGAAGCATTGATCACCTGGTTTGCAGAATCTTCCTTTCTTTTCTTTAAAACGACTACACACCACCCTCTCCACCCCTTTGTCCTTCTTTCGCTCTTCTCCCCCATGAATTTTTGAGGTTGTCCCACCTCTGTCAGTGAACAAAGCCTTTATTGTAAAGGCAAGTGCTAGTATTAAATGTTATCGATCTCGGATATTGCATTTCTAGCTTTCGGATTAGCTCACTCAATCTTGGTTATCAGCTCAAATACCATAATGACCTTATATGGAAACTGATTGCGTCGGTCGTTTTGCAGCATCCTGTCCCTCTGTAAGTAAAACAGTTCAGAATTTAATGAACGCACTTATGGTTGTAGCTGGCTGCAGCCAACTCGGTGGTACACCCCTCGTTGGCTATTTACCACCTCATATCCAACACGCGATCACGGAAAATATAAGTAGGGACTTTAAGATTCAAGGACGCGACGTCTTCTGGGACGTCAGAACCGGGAGTAGCCTGGTACTAGAACGCCGTCCAAGCGCGCCAAATTCAACACAGTTAAAGGGAAACGGTCAGCTGTTGCACATGCGCACTGAAAACCATTGCTACTTTTGCTACTTCGTTGGTCAAGTTAGGAAAGAAGGGGTAGTTTCTAAAGAAACTGTGGTGCTGCGTCGGTGGGGAAGTAGTATACAAAAATTTGGTTTATCAACGGAGTTGATAATGTAAATTGACCACCGTACAGAGATTCTAAAAGCTGACGTTTCGAGCGTTAGCCCTTCGTCAGAGCGAATCGAGGGATTATGGATTACGTGTAGTTTTTATAGTAGAGTAGGAGCTACGCTATTGGTGGTAACATGGCAACGTGAAAAGTAGGAATATATTAGTTAAATGAAAAGCGTTCGTTAATACCGTGAGGATTAAGGGTGCCGATTTGAAAGATGAATTTTTGTTCCAGATTCTTGCGGCTTTCCGTCGTACCTAGATGTAGGGAAAGGCCGCAGATAGCCATGTTTTTTTTTGGAGTGGTTAGGCAGATTAAAATGGCGAGCGACTGGCTTAGATGCATCCTTGTCATTCTTCTCAACATCGCGAAGGTGTTCGCGGAATCGGTCACCTAGTCGTCTACCTGTCTCACCAATGTATAATTTATTGCATAACGTACAGGTTATGCAATAAATGACATTTGCGGAGGTACATGTGAAACGATCGGTGATCTTAACAGATCGCTTAGGTCCCGATATCTTGCTAGTGTTAACAATGAAAAGACAAGTTTTGCAACGTGAGCGCGCGCATTTGAAAGTGCCGGGTTGCTCGTTGGTTTTGAGCGCGCTTCTAACTAAAAAGTTGCCTACGTTTTTGTCGCGTTTGAATGAAATAAGTGGAGGTTGCGAAAAGATTCTACCAGTCTCGGGATCATTTTGGAGTAATTTAAAATTACTAAGAATGATGCTTTTGACTGCGTGATTATGAGGATGGAAAGTGAGGGTGAATGGAATTCTGTCATTCTTATCTTTCTGTGACGTTTGTAGTGACGACTGTCGATCAAATTGTTGGGCGCGATGATGGCCCGCTTTGACCACAGAGACAGGATAGCCACGTTTTTCGAAAAACTGGCACATCTCCTCTGATTTGCTGGAAAAATCGGAGTCATCACTACATAGACGTCGAAGTCTAAGAAATTGAGAATAAGGAATGGAGTTCTTGACATGTGATGGATGTGACGATGAATACAACAAATAACTGTGTGAATCAGTAGGTTTGTAGTGCACACTAGTACATAGCACGTTGCCTCTAATAGAAACTTTGATATCTAGGAAAGCCAATGAAGTTTCCGAAATTTCCCAGGTATATTTAAGAGCCGGATGAAAAGAGTTGACGGAGGTTATAAATTGATCGAGTTCTTCTCTGCTGGATGAAATAGCGCCGATGCAGTCGTCGATGTAGCGGCCGTAGAGTTCAGGTCAGGTTAGGAAAGGTTCATTATTTAAAAGGATGACCGGGTTGGGGGAAAAACCGACAGGGCTTGAAAAATGTTCTTGCGTTACGACGCGCGTTGAGTTTTTTCCTGGAACAAAGTGACCAGGTTTTTAACAAATGTTGACTTATCTATGAAAGTTGCAGCAGAAATGCAACAGTTGTTTGGTGAGAACAACATGTGGGAACTGTAGTCGTATTGAAATTCAACCAATAATTTGCAATACGTTCATATCAAATAAATATATAGATGTTATTTGCTAGCTGGGAGGTCCGTATAGCGAAAAACTGTGACCGCAGTCTTCAAAATGGTTTTTCAAGACCGAGGTCACAGTTCAGGCAGTATCAAATTTGTAATGTGGCAAAGAATAAAAAAAAACTCACCAAAGGAAAGTATAATTATTGAGGAATTTAGGCCAAAAATAGGAATATATCTGCCTGACATTAGATGTGACGTTGCCTTGGTAACGGCCATAATCCAAAAGTTGACACCTAAAAAATAAGCCTTATTATATCGGTACCAACACTGGTAAATCTCTACATGGAAAACTTTAAGAGAGGTTAAATAGGTTTCCTTTCGTAACTAGTGCCCTGTAGTGAGGGTATTCGCAGATACTCTAGGGAGCCACCTTAATTGCGACTTACAAACTGAACGTTTAAAAGAGAATTTTTTAAATTTAAATTCTATTTCCACGTCTCTTGTATAATAAAAATCTGCTTTGAAACACTTCTGTATGTGAACGGATTCGCTGTCAAAAAATGGAAATTTAAGGTCATTACACAAGCTCATGCAACGGCGCTAGGATTCCGCCCGGATTGGCAAGCAAGATAGAAAAGTTCCGCCCGCTCTCAGAGCCAATCAGATTGCAGGATTCGATGAATTCCGCCCGCTTGCGCATTGAGGGCCGGACGGGAATATATTTGGTCCGAGCTCATGGCGTACGGACCGAGCGCTGCGAGGTCCGTGCGCCAAGACCGAGGTCCAAGTATTTTCCTGGTCGGGCCAACCTAAGCTCAGTCAATAAGCAATTTATCACATGGGCTTTTTACACTATTCATGAGCACTTAGAATATGAAGTTTGGACAAAATAAGTAAGAAAAATTTGCGCAGAAAATGTATCTAATATGTTGTTTGCATTTGCTTTTCTGGTTGTAAATAACTTGGATGTGTAAAAGCGACGAAATAGTCTAAGATCAGTACGTGTTCCTAGCAGGGCCTGGCCTCACTGCAAGAGGACGACTCTGTATGACTTCAATATGTCTTCGTCTTCTTTTAAGAAAGTTCAAGAAGCCGTTCTTTTGTTTTATTATGAGGAAACACTTGATGACGAAGAATTTCTTTTGCTTTACGAAGCATGCAGTCCTGCAAATTTGTCTTTTCCTCGTGATAAATACGACCGATTTTTCGTCGTAAACAAAGACCCTGATGAACTTAAAGCAGACTTTCGTTTTGAAAAGGACGATATTCCATTTTACTTCAAGCTTTGAAAATGCCAGTAGCTATGGAACGCCAAGGGTGACAAAACTGTTAAAAAAGAATGTGGGCTGTGCCACTGAATATGTGCTGTAATGTTTTGTAAATGGGTTGAAAAAT
>NC_090871.1:47266793-47294293 GCF_036669935.1 Montipora foliosa | reverse complement strand
TGGGATTTTGATTTTCTTCGGGGGCTAACTCAGGGCCGTTTGGATGAATTTTCGAGCGAGAAGTACGAGAAGAAGCGTGAATCTTTCGGGCATTCTCTTGCGAAGATTGAAAGTGAAGCGATCCGATTTTCTGGGGGAAAAATCACCCCGGCGCTGGAGCCGTTGAAAAAATAACCTTCCACCCTTAGCGAGCTCGAAATCTTCAAAATCGCTCAAAATACCACTTGTGAGGCAAAAGAACGTCAGTACACTGCAGGTAAGGTAATACAAGGTTTATTTAAGATTGGTTTGTGCATAAATTTATCGATATATCGCTACAGAAGAAGCAAAGGGCGAATCCAGAACATTTATTATAAAATTACAAACGGTTACACAAACAGATTTTGTGGGCTCCCTGTGGGACAACGGCAACGTTAACGAAAACGTCACTCCAAAATATAAGTCAGCGCTATCGCAAGCCGAGTATTAGGCGATTATTCCGCGTTGTTCATCTTGAGCAATAGGGGCGAAATATCATATAATTGGATTTATGGGAACGCTTCTACAGAGAAGATAAAAAGTGAACGATTTCCTGTTGTATGCTCACGTTGTTGTCAAAACCTGAAAATTGGTGATTTCACGTTGCTTTTTTGTGGACTACAGCAAAGAAATGCACTGAAATGCGTGGTGCACATGCAGCACGCATTGCAGCACGCACGTGTATTTTCTCTCTTTTAACCATTGATATTCTTGCTTTGTGGCGTTGTCGTTGCCGTTGCCGTAGCCTTCGTGGTTTCTTAGACCCGTTTTAAACGTCACATTTTACATGCGCCGAACTGTAATGCAAATTAGCGAAACAATAGATTTTTCTCATTTGCATTAGATTCGGTTAAATTTTATGCACCAATTATTAGACCTATCAAACACTTTGTCAATATCCTTCTGACATTGAGGTATATCAAACTCAGAATGTATGATGCGGGTCAATTTGGTGTCATCTGCAAAGAGATTAGCCATAGTATAACAAGATAACTCGTTGGGCAGGTCATTAATATACCATCGTCTAAAGCCTGTCTAAAGCTAACAAACTTAACATACCATGAGGATGGTGTAGTGTCTTCCTATGTCTCAGCTAGGAAGGGCCTGTCCCCAAAAGGATCCTTAAGTCTAGGTACAAATTTCGTTGACATGTAAACTTTTACAGAAAACATGGCGCTTGGAGGCCTCCTTTCGCGACTTAAACAAAGCTAATCGCGGATTGGAAAGGAAATTAAAGGAACTTTATTTAAGTGTCTAGTCTTCTAGCACTGGAGCACTAATTGGAGACACTGTAAACTGAAATCAACAAATTAACGCTAATTAAAACAATTGTTGGTTCTTGAGGAGAGGGGAAAACCAGAGGACACCTCTCGGTGCGGAGTAGAGAACCAACAAACTCAACCCACATAAGGCGCTGAGTCTGGGAATCGAACCCGAGCCACATTGGTTTGAGGCGAGTGCTCTCACCACTGCGCCATCCCTGCACCCCCGTACTGTGATAGACAGTGAAGCACGGATTTCGCTGAAGTGAAGGATACAAACAAACAAATGTGCGGTTCTTTTTGCAGATATTTAGGTCGCAGTTTGGTGACCAACCTGGATGACGAGTCATGGAAGAAAAGACGTGAAATTATGAATCCCGCTTTTCATCGCAAGTAAGTCGCAAAGTGTAATTTTTAATCTCATCTTACAACATACGGATATTTTCGTCCGAAGTCAGGCGCGCTCAATTAACGCAATATTTACACGCGTGCCCGACTTCTTCTTTGACTCAATTAATTAACTCAATATAGCTCAAACGTTTGTGGATTTGTCACCAAACAACGTGCTGTAGCCAGCGTGCTCCGCATTCTACTGGTCCGATCCCGCACAAACCACCAGGCAATGTTATTTTTGGAGTCCGCACTCTCTTGACCAGCGGTCGGTAGTGAGGACTTAAGGAAGCTCCAAAGGGTTTTCCACAATCAGCATTCGGTTTCCAATCGTAAAATTAGATTAAGAAGAGCAAAATCTTAACTTCTTTGTAAAACTAATGTAGGGCACTTTGAAGGGTGTCCGCTAGGCCCCAACTGTTGCCCTAGTAACGTTACAGCACTTCCAACAAAAGACCTTTTTGGCCCTAAATCTCTCAAGAACCAATTAAGTGACCTAGTAATTTTTTTTAACTTTTATCTGAATCAAATTCTCTGTCCCAATTCGCGATATAGGAAAAAGCAATTATTAGAACTTGAGATATTTGTGAAAAATCCTCCTTGAAGGTATTCATTTCCGACCGCTGGTCAAGTGAAGCAGAATCGTGCGCCAGGAGATATTTTTCCCTTGTCCTTAATTCAACATAACCAAACTTTTGAATAAGTCGGGTATTTGTTGCCGCTTATTCCAAACTGGGCCTTGCTTGACCGTGTCAAATATACAAGGTTCCTTTGTTAAACCAAAAAAGTCAATTGTGTCAATTGACCGTTGCGCAGGTACTTCTTACAGTATTTGCACTATTTTCTGTTTGGCCTTTACAAAAACGTTTTCCTCTGTGAAGGTTATTGTCTTAGAATTCAGCTCAATGATCAGAATTGAGAAAACTGGGTATTAATTTATATATATCATAGACCGGAAGGTCCGTGTCAGGGATCTATTTTGAAGTCTCGAAAATTGCCGGAAACTGCATCCTTAGCGTCGTACTTAAGTCATAGAGTACAGTGTTTTCATGTACGGACCAACCGAGGCTGGTTAATAACATCTTTTTTCAATTACAGATCTCTTAAAGATCTTATGAGTGCTTTTAACTCTACTGCTAATCGCCTGATGGAACATCTTAGTACAATGGCTGATGGGAAAACGGAAGTCTGCATGCTTGATGAGTTTGCTAGAACAGCAATCGACGTTATTTGCAAGGTAAGGAAGGAACAGCAATTGATATGAAGATTATGTTTGTGGCAATTTATTTTCCTCTTGGAGCCAAGTACAAGTTTTTTGTTGATGATGATGATGATGATAATGATGATGATGACGATGATGATGATTTCGATGACGACGACGAACACGATGATAACGATGATGATGACGACGACGATGATGACGATGACGACGACGACGACGATGACGACGATGACGACGATGATGACATTACCTATACGAAAACATACCTTTTTTAAAAATGTTATAACTTAGATTAGCATATAAACTCTTGTTCTTAGGCCATCGTAGCTTGATTAAGAAAATAACACAAACAGCGGTGATAAACATTGTATTCCAACGCATTTTGATAAAACTTGACGTTTCGTATGCTTGTCAACACACATTTTCAAAAGTGACCGTTACAATTTTTGAAAACTATATATATATCGTAACGGTCACTTTTGAAAATGTGTGTTGACTAGCATACGAAACGTCAAGTTTTATAAAAATGCGTTGGAATACAATGTTTATCACCGCTGTTTGTGTTATTTTCTTAGATTAGCATGTAATATAGTCTTTTACCTGGAAATATAGTTTTAATATAGTTTTTACCTGAAAATTGTAAAAATCCATCCTACTGCTACTTGTAAATTTTCCTATGATTTTGGATTGTAATTATTGTAAAACGCTATTGGGCTAAAGGGAAATAGCGCTATATAAATAAAGCATTATTATTATTATTATTATTATTATTATTATTATTATTATTATTATTATTATTATTATTATTATTATTATTATTATTATTATTATTATTATAATGATTGGGGTCTAAGAATAATACTTCCCAAAGTAAGTGCATCTTTGTCATCTCCTGTTTAAAATATTTTCAGTAACGAATATTTGGAGTTTAATGACTGGAATATTTTTCAAACATAATGGATATGACAGATACACGGGGATAGCAGTCATTGTTATATTTTTACGAGTTAAGAATAGCGTTATCTCTAAGTTCTGTTTAAAAGTAGTTTCATATATTTGCATGCCAAGGATTCCTTTGTTAAGCATTCAATTCTGTTCTCGAAATCCTTGCTTGCTGTAAAACACATTGCTACCCAAATATTTACAAGAAATGAAACATGCCATTTCAAAGGGTTTTGATCCATCGTTACACTGAATCGTTCTCACCCTCTTAACATCCCGTAGGTATTGCTGATGACATTCTTGAGTTCGGATAGGATATCTGCCAGCGCGTTGAGCTTCATGCTTTTTGCACTAGTTTGGAATAGGGCATTCTAATGTGCTACATTCACTAAATAACCTGACTTTCTATTATGGGAATATTCTTTTAAAAAAAGCATTAACAAGGGAGCATAGAACATGTTGAATTCCTCGAAAATTAGTCATACCAAAAAACGGATGCAGCATATCATCGTTCTCTATCGGAATACACTTGCATTGCTTTCAAAGCAGGCACACTCGTCTTTCAAAGATTTTAAGCCATGGAATGTCAGACAACAGTTTCCATATTCAGAAAAATTGCAATTTTTTCACTATGCAGAGCATTTGCTATCTATTGAAAGCTTTGAAACGTATGAATGGAATATCAAAAGCATTTTACCGCCGCTATTTCGTTCAAATAGTACGAATAGTCCAAAAAACAAAAAAGGGTGACAGAATTTAGATCAGCTAATAGCTGAAAATGCTATAAAATTGAAAGGCTAAGTTGCCTTGGCTCAACAGTTACAAGGTGAAACCGTGGTGGCAACTGCTCCTGCTCGACAACTCAACAGTAAGGTATGTATCCTGTGCTTTAATTTGTTTTTAGTCTGAGAGTGAATTGTGTAGTCTTAATTGGATTTATAAACTGAGTAAGAGTACTGAAGTTGCTTTTTTTTTCTACAATGCTGCAGAGTATTCGACGTGCACTTGCAAGCAAAGTTTTACCCATTGTTGAAGAAAGATGTTCATTGATCTCAGCCGAAGTGACCTACATCTCTTGCAAGATAAAAGAGACCCAAACGATCTGTGGTTAAAAGTCTGCGTGAAAAGAGACGAGTGCGACAAGGCTATGAAGAAAATCAAAGAAGATAACGAAGAAATGGCGAATAAAAGTTCTCAAAGTATAAGAAAAATATATATTGGCCTGCGATATCGTATTGGAGATGGCCTGAGAGTGTCAACTAATCCTGTTCATTCTGCACTCCTGGACACTGGTATGGAAGTGTCAGCAAAATCTGTTCAGGAATATACGAGAGGAAAGGAAGACAGTGCAATAGCACCTTTATGTACAACACTAAAAGACCACAATAACAGCTTCCTGCAAAGAAAAGTAGACAGGTCATTTGAGCATTGTTTAGAGTCACTGGAATCCGAGATTTTGGTAGAGCCCGTTCCCTCAATCCACGGCAGCGAATGTGTGGTCCGCCTACAAGTTACTAGTCCAATATTTTCATCGGATTTGAAAACCAAAGCCATCCCGGCTGTTACGAAAGCTTGTTTGGTGTTTGACGTCTTCGGGATAGAAAATATCAAAGAAGTGGAAAACCAGCAGTCAATTGGAAGAGCTTTGTCAAAGTCCCCCGTGGTCGTTGCATTAAACAAAATAGAGAGGGCCATGACAAAACTGGGCTATGCATTGCACAAAGGAGAAGTTTTTAAGAGAAATGAAGAGTCAATGTACACTTATGAACACACTTGTTCCATCAAAAAGTTTATCTCGCTACTGGCAAACAACGACAGATTAAAAGAGACTATCATTCCAAATTTCAACAAGCTTGAATCTATACTGGCAGACCCCCATTTCGAATTTACCAAGCAGCTGAAAATAAACTACGATCTCATTGAAGTGTCCAACAGTTGGTGTTTCTCCTTAAGTCGAAGAGCATTTGTCCAGAACCCAATCAAAGAAATTGGAGTAGAAAGTCCGCGAGCATTTTTACACTACGCTCACACTAAAGAGCCAGAGGCCAAGTACTTACAAGAAATTCTACAAAACAGTTTAAGCCCGACTGAAGTGGCATGCTTCTGCGAATATTACTTGCGCCTTCTAAATATCGGAATAAAGCAACACAAAGAAAAAGTGATGTGCTTAATTGGAGAGCCAAACAGCGGTAAAACGAGCCTGTTCACGCCAACCACTCGGATAATTCCTGCCAGGTATTTGCTATTTCTTTTTGTAATGTCTTGTTTTGTTGTTTTGTTTTTGTTTTCAAGTGATTCATCAGTTAGAAATTATGTGACAAATTGAAGAGTGATTTTGGACTATTGAGGTGGACGCTTGAGTTGTTATTCCTTATTCCTCCTCTAAAATGAGCATATGAAAAGGTAGAGTGTTCTCACGACGAGAGTGTGTATGAAGTTTATTGAAATTGCTTGTATTTTCCGTTGACAGGTATATCGCAATGATAACCAAACAGAAAGCCTTCAACAAGAGTCTCGTTGACCAAGACACCCAAGTAATCTTTATGGATGAAGCACATGAGAAGCTTTTGGATCCAGATGACTGGAAAGTTTTGACCCAAGGGGGACTTACAGCACATGATCGGAAATACAAAAACTCTCGTCCACAAGAAATTCGGTGTCCCATGTTTATCACCTGTCAAACAGAAATGGAGTTTGGTGAACAACACAATGCGGCTATGGATGCTCGTCTACGCAAATTCTATTTTAAGAGTCTGAACACTCCGCCAGTCTCAGGAGTACAACAGTCATTGCGACAGAGGGCAATGGACTGTATTGTTTGGGCAAGCAGAGTGGCACGCACTCCAGATGATGAGCTCCCCCCTCCAATGCCTGGGTCAGCGGCGAAGCCAAATGAATTTGATGAAAAGGAGAAGGAAAGAATCAAAACAATGGACCTGGATGACAGTGAAAGCGACCAAGAAGCACAAATCGAAGAAGGGCAACTCGTAGAAGCAGACGACGATGTATCCGGAGAAGATGACCAAGAAAATTCAGATATTGAGTCGACGTGTTCTGACGGATGGGAGAAGGGCTTCGGGACAACTGCTTTGCAACAGTCTTGAGATAAAGGCAACTGGGCCTCATTGAAGCTGGAATGAAGCGCGCCACGAAGGAGCGAGAAAATGAAGCACGACAGGCTAAGAAGCGAATTCTTGTCAAGACAAGACAACATTGGATATCATTGGGAATGATTCGAGAGTACGATGCTCACTTGATGGAGACGGGTGAACCCCCATACCATCCTAGAATTGAACGGTTGAGAAAAGAGTTTTTCACGAAAAAGAAAGAAGAAGAACAGAGAAATGTGCAGGATAAAGCTTCCAAATACTACGAGAACGAGTGGGTTTGGGCAAAGGAAAAAGAATTACGTGAGCTAGAAGAAACTACTAGAGATGACGACATCAAAAGAGCAATACATTACCTGATTGGAGTTACCGTGGAAGCCCTCAAGTTGAACTTTAAGCGAGATGAGTTACCTGGTCTTTTGAGACTGGTAATAATGGAAAGTAGAAAAAGAGCGATGGAGAGAAAGTGGATTTCCAGAGAGCAGACCGAGAGAGTAACAAGCGTATGCCATACCCATTCGACGGACAAGAAAGCGACGATCAAGAGATTTTCATTACGCCTTCTTCGTCCCAGACATCAACACCGAGAAGCACAAGCCAAACCGTCCAGAGAAGAAGATCTCGAAAACGGCCATCAAGCACCCCAGTGCCCAAGAAAGGAAGAATAACAAACTTTTTTCAACCTAGCCAAAAATAAAGGACAAGTTATGTGATCATAAGTCTTCAAAAATAGAAAAAAAAAAGTCGAAATTTGTTACAAGGTGATTGAAATGAACAAGAAAAAAATATATTTAGTGCAGTCAACTCATTGTACGCCAACTGAGTTCACTTTTTTTGAATTGATAAAATCCAATGTTATGATAACTGGAATTACTTTATTTACTTCCTCGATATGTTCGCAGAGAATTTGCTAAACTTTGTATGATCGGGGCACATAGGAAACGGATAGTTGACAACGAAGGGTTTTTGGTTATTTGTATGATGTTGACCGAGGATCAACTGAATTTCATCCGATAGAGGTAAATTTAATGTGGGTATCCTGCCATAAACATTACTAGATTTTTCTATGGTTTACTACATTTTGATCGAAATTTTCTGATCGCGCGATTTAAAAGAGAGTTCGGTTTTCGTCCTTTTTGAAAATGAAAATCTGGATCTCTAAGAATAGCTGTCCAATTTCCGAACCCATGGCGATCTAGTCCCATCTTCAAATATTTGTCCTCTTCAGGAGTGACAACTCAGCTTTCCATCCATTCGTGGTGGGTAAAATGAGTACTAGTACTGGGGACAAGTTGTGTTGTGTATGCAACGGGATAGGAGTGGCGCCCACCCCTGCTATGAGTTGCGGTAGACACCGCAAGTTACAGTAGAATGCCATGAAAAAGGAGCCTTCGGGTTGCCTTCGACCTCGGTCCTTGACCTTGGCCGACCGCTTGTCTTGTCTTGTCGTGGAGTGAATAGTAGAATTTTCCTTCCTGTCAAAGAATCGGGCGTTTTTGAAGCATTCTTGCTTTTGAACTTTGTGGGCGTAATGAAAATGTTGTCTTCTTCGGGGGTCGACCCATCGTTATTTTCTTGTTTTTCAGGCGAGGACGCGGATTTGTCTGAAAGTCTTGATCGGAGATCCATTTCTAACTCAGAGCCCTTCTCGCCATAAAGTGATTCCAAATATTCGTGCGCCTTGGTTGCCACCTCTCGGGATCGTTGCTTTTGATAATGCACTCTTGCCACAACGGAACTATGCTTCTGATCCTCGGAGATCGTGCCCTTCACTGTACTACTAAGTTTCTTGGAGCTAGCCGTCTCCACTATTTGTCGGTAACGAGTAGGGTGAACGTATTTTCCAATCGCGTCAAACACCAATTTGCTCATCAGCTCGCCAAGTTTGTTGTGTTAGCCGCCATTTCTTGTGACTAAGACGTAGTCACAAGTTGGTTTTAGGTTAGGCTGAATATGGTCGATGTAGCCATCGAACACCTGCATGCTTGTGTCGGTAAGGAAAAGAGAGTCGAAGCCATATTTTCCAGCGGTTTTAAACATTTTCTGATCGACAAATCCATCGTTGTTCTTTGCTGAGCGCACTATTTCAACAGTTAAATACTGGTAGTTCATTGGGCGTGAGCCTTTAACCTTGATAAACAGATATACCGCAAGGAATTTTGTTGCAAAGGACAACTCCAGTGGAGATACTGTACCCGGTTTATCCTTGCATGCTTTGAGAACGTTCTCGTATCGTGGCAAGTAGCACTTATCGACCTCCAGAAGCTCTCCTAGTGTGGCCCAATGTCCCTTGGATTCTAAGGTGTCGATGTCGAGTTCATTTGTCCATTGTAATCGCATCATTTTTGAAACTGTTTTACGGACTTTTTTCAGCTAAGTTTCTGTAGACGACAAACCCCTCAACACAACCTCGGATGCTCCGTTTACTTTTCTGAAATCAATCAGTTCGGCAATGACGTCTAAATAACCAATGCGCCTCGCGTGCCCAAGTTTCCATTCGTCCTGCATTGTATCAACAAATTTGAAGAGTAGATTAGGTGAGCACAAACTAAACTCAATTATGTCCAGAGAAAGTTCTTCTTCGTCCTCGCAACAGAATTTTAGAAACTCAAGACATTTCCTAACGATTTGTTGCGCTTGACGGTCACTCTTGTATCCTCCACCACTCCCTTTTAGCCAAGACAGAAGTTCTTGCACGATTACACTTGAGCGATCAAATGTAGGTACAGATCTTGCTGTGAGGGTTGGACTTGTGTCGTTTTCTTCCTTTTTGGGACTCGTTTCTTCTTGATTGGGGACGTGTTGGGGTTTTTCATCAAAATAAATAAACCAACCGTGTTTTCTCTTAACGTGTTTTCTGCAAACTCTTTGAGACACAAATCCATCATGGTTACAATCTTCACTGGACAATGAAACAAACCATCTAAATTGTCTTCTTCCAAGTGAAGCCTCTTCGGTTTTGGAGATGCACTTGGAACTTTTGACCAATTTGTCTCTGTACTTCTTCGTTTGCTCATCTTGAATCTGGAAATAAAGGTTTACTTACCCGCGACTTCGAATTTTAAGCGTGTTTCCTGGCGGTTTGCGGACCAATCAGTTGTGGTTTTTGCGTTACCTGCCTCAACTTGCCTATTTTCGAATGCTTCTTTTTCTTCCCGGCATTGAAAACAAAAAAAAAGGAACAGTAAATCTCGGACACCTTGCTAATTGTTCAGAATCAAACAATAGACCATTTTACGGATACGGCGGCCATTTTGAAATCCATTTTTTTCAAATAGCTATTATGGGATTCCAAGGGGGCAAATTAGTATGCATTTGCCCCCTTAGAATCCCATAATAGCTATTTGAAACAATGGATTTCAAAATGGCCGCCGTATCCGTAAAATGGTCCATGTATAATTAACGCGAAATGTCCGATTTATTCAAATTCGCCGAGGCCTGCCTAAACACGCCAAGGTAGCTAGTCATAAAGACCAGAGAGTATTTTTCAACAAAAACAGAAAAAAAGAAAACGTTTAAGAATATTTATATAAAATCGGAACTTCTCGTGGCCTACAAGGGAACTGTGCTCCTAGTTAACGTATAAAGGACCAGTATGATTCGGAACAATGGTGTTCCTTTTTAACACTATTGGGAACTGATAGCAGTTATATAGGAACAATCGCAAAGCAGAACAGGCTTTATCGGAACAGCTGTTCCTTTTTGTCGAGGACAATATGCGACTTTATGTTAAATATTAGGAACAACGAGTTCTTCTTCGATTTAAGGGAATGATTAAAACAGGAACAACTGTTCTCTTTTGTTGTGAAAGAGAACAAAATGAAAAACGGACCGCACAAAAAAGGACCTATTGTTCCTTACGAGACAAAAACGGAACATGGAGTTCCTTTTCAATAAACTAATAGGAACTTTGATTTCCGAATTGCTACGACGAGGAACTCCGGTTCCCAATTAAGCAGATTTGGGTTCCTAAAAACAAATTTAAACGAGGCACAAAATTTCCTTTAAGTGCTCAGTTTACTTGTTCCCATGTTGATTACAGGAACAAACGCAAAAATGCGCGGAACACTTGCTTTTTTTTTAAAGTATCATAACTCGGTTTGAAGGCATTGAAATGATGCGAGCAATAAGTTCATTTACACGCTAGTTTCAAGTTGCCCACGACAAGTTATCGGGGAAATATAAATTATGTCAGGCCAAATTTTTGGGTGTCATTAATTTTGGGAAACGTATATCATGAGGACGACGATGATGATGATTTCGATGACGATGACGACGACGACGACGACGACGACGACGACGACGACGACGACGAACACGATGATAACGATGATGATGATGACGACGACGATGATAATGTTGATGACGAGGACTATGAAAATGACGATGATGAAAAGCTTTACTAATTGCATAGAAAACTTACAAACTCAACCCACATGGAAATCCAAGTTGGGAAGATAAGCCAGGGACACACTGGTGGAAGGATAGTTCTTTCATTACTCTCTTACTCAGAATTGTCGTTTTCCAAAATTACCGTAATTTAAGGCCTCAACAAGTCATTCGTTTCACTGCAATTCGCTTTTTTCCTGAAATCTTTTCATATAACAGCTTTGTTTAGATTAGGAAAAAATGGAAAATCCCAATTTGAGGAAGGAGATTACAATAGAAAGCACGATGGTTCAGTCTGCCATAAATGTGGAAGAGAATTTGGGAACAACGAGGTATTCTGCCGTGGATGTGGAACACTAAAGAGACGTGAGCCCATGCCAAGTGGCGCTTGATGGCCCCCGTGAGAAGTATGATCGACGTTGAAACTTCCTAGCCTTTCGAACTGCGAATGCATCTGGGTCCAACGTTCGTAAAATTTGCATGACCATCTCTCTCGAGGAACAGTAACATTGCAGATTCTCAGCTCTTCTGGGACCAAGACTTAAGAAAAACGAAATACTTAGGAATTTTTTTCTTGCAGGTTGCTTTTGGAATGGATGTGGATGCGATAGCCGGAAAAGATACTAAGTTTACAGGGGCCGTTTCACTGAGTTTCGAAGGAGCAGATAAAGCAGCTTTCGATCTATTTCACAAGGTTAGATGACGTCACTGTGGCCATATATGGCAACCCTAAGGCCTGGTTCTCACAGGCGACGAATGCACAAGCTGAAGCAAAGCACGCAGACTTTGTTGTGCTTTACTCAGAATAGTAGATGCTCGATGGATCCTTATTTTGCGATCTTTGATCAAACGTCTTTTAGAGCCGAAACAAAAGAAAATACTTGCTTGTTTTTAGAGAGGATTAGTTTGGGTTACCGACATTGCGACAACGGTGACTCAGTTTTGGGCTGTCCACAAGTTGCTCATAAATGTGTGAAAAGGTACTCCAATTTTCTCAAAAAGTCGCTCCAAAACTCCAAAAGTTGCTCAAAAGTTGCCTGAAAATCCAAAAGTTGCTCAGAAGTTGCTTTTTTGTATTTTGGTGTAAGAGGCTAATTATTAACTAAAATGAAGATGTTCATGAAAACATTCACTTTGCATAAATGCCAGATACATATTGCATATTGATTTCATTATAATTGTGTGTAAGTTTAAGTTTTACATTGCTATCTTCTATCAACCCACATCCCAAAATCTGATTCTCTTTATTGGCTTCCTTATATTACAATTATTACTAGATAAATAATCACATGATGATATTCAAACAAAACAAACGTTGCTAATATGCTTATTTGATACATAAAGTATCTCTGACGTACATGTCTCATTTGCTATATAAAAACATATTCTTGTCTTTGAACTCCTTAACTCTATCCCACGAGAACACATTTGGATCAACTGATCAACATTTTCCGCTGGATTAGTTTGCACCTTTCTTTGCCGGGAAATACCAAGTGATCTTTCGCAGTAAGAGTGGATTTAATAAAGGCTAATTCTTGTTTTTTTGTTTGTTTGTTTTTTGCAGTTTAGAGTAAGTCAGTACCCTTATCAAAGACGTGTGGCTTCGGCGATTCAGTTCTTGCGTGAAACTGGCAAAAAAGTGATTGATGTTAGAAAGAGCATTATAAGGAGAAAGGAGTACGTTCCTAATGATATACTGCAGCGGATTATTTACCAAGAAGGTTGGATTATCTTTTTCTATTGTTTTAACTTTTACTACCAAATTTAACTTATTTTAACTTCTCTTATGCCTTTGTTACGCGCGTAAATTTGTTTTGATCCTATTGGTTTTAATTTAAGATTCATGGCGTGATACATTTTGACGCAAGACGAAAATAGAAAGTTTTTGTTTTTGTGTTAAAGGTTGGTTTTGTGGACGGCTTTCTGTGGGTTTTTAAAGGACAAAAGAAGGTTTTCGAACAGGAATCATTTCGAAATCAATGTTCAGGAGTTCGGCTGAACATCTATGGTCTGAATAAGGTTCTCAATTTATTAAGATTTTCTTCTTACTTGTAGAAAGCTAAGTAAACTTCTGGCAGCCATTTTGACTCGATACGCATTGTTAGACGTCTTGGAGAGAAACTGTAGCAGCTAAAAATCCGGCTTTTATTAGCGCCAGAGTCTTAAAGGTCACTAACCGGGTAAAATTCAAACAAACGAGCCATAAAGAAAGTCGGAAGCTCCACGAAATCAGAACGTGTCAATTTTGTTGCTGTCCAATTTTTCGAATGCCGCCTTCTGTTTCGATCCAGTGAAAACGGGGTCGAAAGCAGGATCATGAAAGCAAACCAGGTATGGCGCTGATGGTCAAAGTTTTTTGGTAATCTTTGTCTTTGAGCTTCGCACTTCTTCTTCACTTCTTGCACCTGCGTTCTTTCGTGTTATTCGGGATCAGCATTTTCTATGGACCGAACGGGCTGGCGGGGCAAAATGCATGACCCATTCTTGCTTTTTTTGTAGTTTGGTTGTTTCCCAAGGAAGGTTGATTGTTCAGCATTGCAGTTAGAGATACGAGCTAAGCAATCGGTTGAAATAGTCACAGTCAAGCCGCTGGTCAAAGTGTGACAGTCATAACCAGGTTCTCCGTAGGTCATTTTAGCGCGAAGGGGTCTGGATGCGTTTTGTCTTGAGAGTTAAGCGAGTGAGTTGAGTTTGGAACCTCTGTAATAAATGCCTTGAAAAATTCAGGGCGCTTCCACGGGAATCGAATTTATGACGTCTGCGATGCCGGTGCAATGCCCCAACCGAGTGGCTTCATAGCTCAGAGGCAATTACTTAAATTGTCCAGCTAAGTAACAATCCTCCGATGAGAGGATCACTTTCCTTAATTTTCGGTTAAAACTGTCTCGAAACTTCCTTATTTTTTTAAAGAGAAGATACCTGGACTTGAGATTGAAGACATGCTAGATGACTTTGTTACCTTCTTCATTGCTGGTAAGGTGAAAGTATGATTTATATATAAGTCGTGTTTGTTGCTCCCCCAGAAGGCGAAATCCCGAAGATGCACTCTAGTAGCTCACGCTTATATTAATAAGTACTTACAGTTGTAACGTACAGTCGGTAGGGCAGGAAAAAATCTCGATTTGCTTGATTAGGGGCCGCATGGAATCGGTGGGTAATGATGACGTCTTCTATTGTTCGTGCCCGCAAGTAATGCCCCATTCACGCGAAACCTTTGCCATGTTTTAAAAAGGTTTAGTTAAACACGGTTTCATAGTGTTTTCCTTTTAAATCATGTATACTGATTTTCGTCGACAACACATTCAGCACAGATCAAAGCATGTATTAAAATTCACCTGAATCTCATGTAAAAGCCAGTCCTACGTTTTTCTGTGACTTATTTCAATGTTGTTAAACCCGGATTAATTAAACATGTCTTGTTGGTGTGAATGGGGTGTAAGTTTGTGAATTGTGACATCACAATTAACAGGGGTAGCAAAAAATCAAAAATCCCTATTTGGGGGTGCAGAGTATTATGAAAAGAAGCGCGCGGTTTGGTATTTTGTGTCAGTCACATCACGTCGTGTGTGTTTGCGGGTTTCATTCTGAGCAGCAGCTGATTTTGAGGTAATGAAGACTGAACTTTTCATCGTGTTGTTTAGGTGTACGTTTTTGAGAAAGCACTATTATTTGACCACGAAGCGTAAGGTTCGTGTTTATTATACATGCAAAACACGAGTTTAAGAGTCTGAAAGCCCGAAACTCCCCTGCTGCATATTAATTTAGCCGCGTACACACGCATTGCATTCTTAAACTATTGAGCCTTTGACGTCATGTTCTCCTCGATACAGTTCTCTCGAGATTTAAGTAGTAATGGCGGACCATTAAACAGGAAAATTCAGTTAGAATAAACGGGCGTCTTTTTGAAATCAAGGCGTAAAACTGCTGTTTATTTAACATAGCTAACATAGTCAAAAATAATCATTGTTTTTTGGTCATAGTAGCACTTAAACAGCGGGAGCAACTTTAGTGTTAACTATTACTAGTTTAGAAAGTAAGTAAGATGAAAGGGGAAGGAAAGTAGAGAAGGTAGGACAAAGAGGAACAAGTAAGGCGATAGACTAAGTATCTGAATAGTTCCAGTTCTGTGAAAACCCAACACATGTAAGTTATTTTCTGTTTCTTTTTTCTAGTTTAAGCAGTTACTTTTTTCAACTGATTTTCATTTATTGCATTTAGGACACGAGACTACAGCCAGTTTGATGGCGTTTTCTGTTCTTGAGCTTGGAGATCACCCAGAGATCGAAGAAAGGTGAGACTCCACTTGGATTATTACTTTAACCTTAGCTACTTTGATATTACGATCTACTTTGTGCGGTTTCAGTTTGCCCGCTCGGATTCCATATAAACGCTACCAGTGAGATTTAGAAAGAGTTTATCGTATCTTTGTTGCAGTTTGGTGGATGAAGTGTTCGATGTCCTTGGCGAAAACCAAAACGTAGCTTTTGATGACTTGGGTAAATTGCACCAACTTGGATTGGTAAGCGATGAATTCACAATGAATACAGTTGTTCGTCCTTCACCTTTAGTAGCTTACGTAACTAGATTAAGGTTACGGTTATAAGTTACACGAGAGTTTGCTTTTATCGAACGAGTTGATAAACTTTAATTCACTGCCGTATAAAACAAAACTTGAGCTGACGTTTCGAACAAAAGCCTTTCCTTAAGAGCTATTTGGGTTTTGAGCTACACTACTTAGAATCAACTGAAAACTTGAGTTGGAAATTAAAGAAGGGGGCAGCCCTAACTCAGATAATTGGCCTCTGACTCGTACGGATTATGGCGTAACCGTGACTGACTCTAGAAGACAAATGGGTGAAACAAACCGATTTCTTTAAGTATTTTACTACGGGTAATCCTTCTTTACTTTCTGTTGATATGTACTCGTTTTAATACGCCATAGTTTCATGAAGAATATTATTATTATTATTATTATTATTATTATTATTATTGTTGTTATTGTTGTTGTTGTTGTTGTTATTATTATTATTATTATTATTATTATTATTATTATTATTATTATTATTTCATTTAATGTGTTAAAACATTCTCTCACATTCGCTCACTTTGGTGGTTGGTTGGCCGCATTGGTCAATGATGCTCTCGATGTGACTGCAAGATGCAGTTATGAGCTATGCTGTCAGTCGATATTTGACTCTGTGGCTGCGTGATGCAGCTCGAGTCAAATACCCACATTTCACCCTTGCTCACCATTAGCTCAGTGGTTAGAGCATCCGTACTAGATGATGATCATCATCATCATCATCATCATCATCATCATTATTATTATTATTATTATTATTATTATTATTATTATTATTATTATTATTATTATTTCTATATTTTAAGGTCAGCGCTACTCTGCCTCAGAGGCTCCAGATCAAATAGGAGGAGAACCATGTTAAAGACATTGATGTGGACGTTGAACTTGCCAGATCTAATATTAAATGGCTTTTCAATTTTTATTTTATTATTCATTTATTTATTTATTTATTTATTTTGAAGTTTTAAAACAGTTTTAAACAGAGAAATGTCTATATTGCTCGTAAATTTATAGTTCTTACCTTTTGGAGATATATTTTTATTATGCAAATAAAGTGATTGTTTTAATTATTATTATTATTATTATTATTATTATTATTATTATTATTATTATTATTCCGTGTTGAAGTCAAGAGCAAGGGTTTCATTAGATGGCGGTAACAAGCGGTATGCCGCCATCTATGTTGTTAGAAATTTGCCTCTCACCGCCGGCTACTCTGTCTTGATTTTCACTCAAACCCTTGTAAAAGGCAAGAGTGACCGCCTCTTACATTGATTAGCCCATGCATCTACTTCAAAAGTTATTGAAACCCCTGCAAGATATGTCATAAGTCGCTTTATTTGCCGGGCAAAACTTGCTCACCGCGAAAGCCAGGAATAGACTCGTACGGTTTTGATGACATAATCGATGAGTCACCCAACTACTTTAGCTTTGCAGTTATTTTAGGTGCTGAGGTGACCAGTTGATTCTCATATTTCTTCTTAATTTCAAGTTATGTAACTTTCTTTTTTTTTGCAAATTTACAGTACAAATAATTGTAGTTGCAGTAAGGTCACTCTAAGGCAGCCTAATATGGATGTTACATTTTAGGTGCTTAAAGAATCTTTGCGACATCATCCACCGGCCACTAGCACACTACGAAAGGCTGAAAAGGGCATGGAAATTGGTGGATACAAGATCCCGGATGGAGTCGCTGTTTGGGTAGGGTATCGTTTTTATACCTTTTAAATTAGTTGCCAAGATTTAATGACATGGTTCAGGTGGGTGTCTTGAAAACTAAGACCCTAAGACCCCGAAAACTCGAAAAAAGTAACCCAAAACCCTCAATGTAGCTAACCCTAGGCCTGAAGTTGGTTTTTTGGTCGTTCAAATCCTTCGTTCGCTACAACGTGTTTCAAAGTGGAAGCTGGGTAATCCGCCATAATTAACTGAGTAACCACGCCCCACGTGTGGCCGGACATCTTCATTTCCCGTCGGATGTATACATTGGCTCTTTGACGCTCAAGGCATAAAAACCAACTTTAGGCCTGTGGTTAGCCAAATTGAGGGTTTTGGGTTACTTTTGTCGAGTTTTCGGGGTCTTAAGGTCTTCATTTTCGAAACACCCGGCTGTGGTTGACAGGTTAGAAATTTGATAATGACGAAGATGATGATTATGAGTTGCAGAGAATCTGAATTTAAGAAGCAATTCCTGGCCTTGTAATGTGTTAGCAATTAGCAAATACATATCGATTTCGTTTGTAACAGTGTCTATTACTTGACAAATTTCACAACTTACGTTTACATGCAATTCTAGCGTGGTCCCAATGTGAATGTATAAGTTTCGTCAAAATGGTCATTTTTGGTGACTTAACGTAATCATTCCAACATTTTCAACTTTCGCAATTACGTGTAATCTCTTTTCTTGAGAGAAGAAAACCGGAGAACACGGAGAAAAAGAACCGGCTTTCGAACTGATGTTTTTACAACGTTGACCAACTGGCAAACTTTATTATTCGCTTTCCGATGGTTTCACACAGTGAGTAATATAAAAAAAAAACAAGTAAATTTGAACGAAAAAAGCAATTTCTTAAACAGCAAAGAAAGAAAACCCTTTGTCCAATCATTAATTGGCTTAAGAAACAATTCTAGTGAAATAGATTGTAATTCAGGAAGCACCGTAAAACAATTTGTAATAACAACACGAACCGGATTAGAGAACCAACACACTCATTTCACTGGCCGAATTCACACTAGAGACGAGTAACCCGTCTTGGACGGGTTTCTCGTCTGAGACGAGTTTCCCGTCTTAGTGTGAAATCGGGTCGGGACGGGTTTTAGACGAGAAACGCGTCCAAATTCACCCGTCCACTTATCCGTCTGAGTCGACGATTTTTTGAAGACGAGTTTCCCGACTAGACGAGAAACTCGTCAAAATGCGTCACGAATTCACACTTAGACGGGTTTCCAGGTCGAGTTTTAGGAGAAAATGCGCCGATTAGACTGCTGGCTAGGTAACCACGCACATCTCGCACCAGTACCTCGGCATCTTAACCCGTCCTAAAAACTCGTCCTAATGTGAATTCAGACGTCCTAATGTGAATTCAGACGGGTTACCCGTCTGACGAGTTTCCCATCCTCTAATGTGAATACTGCTACTGATAACCCACATGTCTGTAAAAATCCTCGAACGATGAGTTTACATATCTTAAGTCAGAACTGATCGCGTAAAATCGTGCAAAAAGTATAATATTCAATTACCTTTTCGACCTGTTTAAGAGCATAGTTGAAAACATTAAGTCTATTTACAATAAAGTGGATTAAAAGCGTTTTGTATAAACCCTGGGATATATAAATGAAGATCGTCTTGAGGAGTTATCAGATATTTTAGTTTCTGGTAAAATATCACGAAAAGGCAATTTTGGCAAACGTCTTCCTCAAAATTTGAGTGTCGCCTATTTCCAATAATTCTCTAATGTCTACTTACTTATATTAGTACTTACGTCTCATAGTTAATAGAGGGAAATGGTTATAGTGAAACCCGAAAAATTTCTTTGTTGTATGTTTCTGTTCTATTTTTGGCCTTGACCGTGGACGAAACACAATAGTTGTTTACTCCGCTCCGTACGGAGGAACGAAGCAATAGAAACGTGTTGGTTACGTAATTCATGCATAGTGTATGAGCGCAAAACAAAAGATTGTGCACGGTCGTGGACTTTCCAACCTAAATCTTGCCATCTTTATTTGCTCCTTTGATGTTTGCCGAGCTTCAAAACCTGTCCCCTCTATTAACTATGTTACGTCTGTAACAACTATCTAAGGGCGCTTTATTTTTGTCAGAACTGGCCGGCCAGATCCATAAGTTGGCAAAGAAAACGCAACAATTTGAAGGAACACTTGCTCAATAATCCCTAACATTCTTCTAGAGGAGTACATTAATATATCATCCTTGAAGTGTGTTAATTTGAAGGTGTTGAAGAGTTAGTCATTCCAAATGTCCGGTCTGGTCGTTCAGTCAGTCTGTAAAATAAAAGCGTCCTAAGATAGCTTGTCACAGTGAAATGCAGTAGAAAGTGCACCGTGTACTAGTAAGCCATAAGTAAAGCTAGAACATATTTCCTACCACCCAGTTAGGCCGCCATTTTTCGTTCATCCATGCGACTGTCCCTATTTTCAGTGAACACGAACTTCCGTGCACAACGCCTCCTTCTGTTCACTTGGCTCATTCTTTTCATTTTCTCTTCAGTTGAATACTTATGTCAGCAGTCACCTCCCCGACTACTGGGAGAAGCCAGACGAATTCAATCCTTACAGGTTTGATGACGAGGAACTTTTGAAGAGGTATAGTGAACTTAGACCTGTTCTTTGCGGTTTTTGCTGAGCCACAGTGCAATGTGCGTTGTTGTATGCTCTGAATCTGTGTCAGAGAAAAGGCAGTTGCCACATTTTTTTCTTAACCGGCCAGCCTAACCAACCAACCAAGCAAACAAACACCACGATAGTTTAAGGTTGTTTAAGGTGTTGGTGATGTCATGTTTGCAGAAATGCACCCAATTTTGACATCCAACACAAAGTGCCTCTTTAAAGCGGCCTTCACACGGCAAACTTGAGTTTGCAAACTCAAGTTTGGCAAACTCAAGTTGGTGTGTGTGAACGGCACAGGAACAGTCCGCAAACACGTTGGCAATTTGTTGGCGACAAATAGAACTTGTCTCTATTCTCGCCAATAGTTTGCCAACATGTTTGACAACTGTTGTTGTGTCTTTCACACACACCAACTTGAGTTTGCCAACACGAGTTTGCAAACTTACGTTTGCCGTGTGAAGGCCGCTTAAGTCTTGGCCTTGGCTACCTATTTCCAACAGGGAGCTTAAGCAACGACAACGGCGACGGCAACGAAAACGTCACAAATTTGTATATTATTCGGATAAACAATATCTTTGCACGCCCAACACGTGCGTTTTTTCACTTTTGTCCATTTGTTTGCCGTCGTTTGCAAAACAACAACGTGAAATAGCCAAATTTGAGGTCTTATGAGGAACGTCAGCACTTGAGGAGAAATTTTCATTTTCTCCCCTAAATTTAGCGCCGTTCTGATCAGTGTCATTTTCGAAGTACTACCACAGCCTTGTCATATTAAGAAGGTTCAAATAGTCACGAAGTGATCACAATAACGCGAAATTTATATTTTGAGATGACGTTCTCGTTGCCGTCGCCGTCGTCGTTGCTTCAGTTCCCTAATAAGGTAAGGGTAAAGGTTAGCGCATAGTTAATCTAGGGACTGGTTATGAAACCCTGGGAATTTCAAAAGCTGGAACAATACAGCCGCAATTAGATGTTGAACCGACCGTGACCCTGCACAATCTTTTGTTTTTGGTTCGCAAGTGAATGTCGAATAAATTAGTCGAAACTTTTGATTGGTTATCCTGCCGAAAAAAGCGTGTGTTTGTCGGGTTTTGTGCAGGGTCAAGGCCAAAAAAGCGAACAAAAACATGAAACAAAGAAACTTGTCGAGTTTCATAACCAGCCTACATCTATTAACTATGGTTAGCGTTATTTTTAGCTTAGTATACGTGCAGTTGTTTATTCTTACTTGAAAGCAGCATTTGGGGATCACTCTTTGACGTTCATTATTGTCTGTATTCCGAGACACAAAGTGATTTTGAAGTTGTAGAGAAGAGCAAAGGGACACTTCATGTCGCTTATTGAAATCTCCGTGCATCTAATTAGCGGCATTGCTGGACATATCTGTTTATAGTATTTACCGTAAAACCCCGCGAATAAGAACTAAGACTTAAGAATCAGGTTAAGATTTTCCATTTGGACCCACTTTATCAGAAAATCTGTTTAGATGCCACAATTTCAAAGCAGGAGCCCGTTTCTCGAAAGTCCCGAAACTTTACGGGCCATTTTCGGGTGTCACAATTCCCATTGTATCTCAAGAATGAAGAGGATTTAAGTCATCAAACTTCACAGACATGTTTTTTTTAGTTGGCTTGAAAACATGTTAAAAGGTCGGCTTTCCAAAACAAGCGTTTGGCAGTTTCACAAATGGCTTTTCGGGTCCGAAACGTTTTCGGGACTTTCGAGAAACGGGCCCCAGGTTATTATTTTATCGTGCAGTCACGGTAGTGTACTGGTCCGTGCCCGGGATTCCCGACCCAAGGGTTGCGGGTTCGAGGCTTGTCTTTGTCATCGTAGACAAGAACATCTGTGTAAATCTGACATAAACAGATAGTAGTAGCAACAAACAGTAGCATAGTAGCAGAAGCAGGAGCAGTAGTAGAAGAACTCTCTCTTAACTGAGAATGATTGACGCTAACACTGTATCGCGTAACAGCATTGTTATAGTACCATATCAAACACCGATTATTTTCTAAACAAATGCACAGATTTTTAGGTGACTCTCAATCCACTGCACAGAACGTTTTTAAACATCGCACAGAATTCTTCTACACATCCGGGGCTTACTTGCACATTCAGCGCGAAAACTTGAGTTCGATCTAGCTTCCCGATGGCTAAACAATAAAGAAAATGACCAGAAAAAGGCCGACGACGCATGTTTTTTTAGGGATTGGTTGCTTTGTACTTGCATTTTGTAGTGGTTAGTGTAGATGAGACATGATGGAATAAATGAGACATTTTTTAAGATCTCACGAATCGTGGATTTATTCGTTTTTCTCCTCTGAATTTGGTCTATTTTAGGGAAAATATTGTATGAGAAGAAATTTGGAGGTAGACTTTTCTTCCTTTTAACTGCCCCTTTTACTGAACGGTTATCGTATGGCTTTGATTGTTTGATGTTTAAGGAAGCTTTATGCGGCCATCTTCTATTGGCAATTAAGTTAGCTTTGCTACCCTAAATTTGAATTTTCTTTTTCTGACTCCAGATCTCATTACACTTATTTCCCGTTTTCACTTGGGCCTCGCAACTGCATTGGACAAAACTTCGCACTGGTAAGAAGTGAATTGGACATAAACTAGATTCTGTTTTCAAGATTGTTTTTGTTCTGTGAAAGGAAAACAAGACAACAGTTCACAAAAACTTTACAAATGCAGGTATATTGGAAAATTATAATAAACAAAAAAAATAAGTTCTTTAGTTTCTGGCTAATCACAACCTTCGTATTTTTTCGGGTATATTTATTATTCCATTACTTACTGATGAACTTTGCTTTCCTTTCATCAGATTGAGGCCAAGGTTATCTTGTCACGCTTTCTTCAGACGTTTAAGTTTTCTCTTGTGCCTGGTCAGTCACGCAAGGTCCGTAGAAGTGTCACTGTTAGACCCGAGGATGGAGTAATGTGCACCTTAACGAAACGATGAGAAACGAACGAAGCTATGCTGTTCAGGTTTCCCTAACAGTTAAATCTCTCATTTTTTAAAAGGGAGCTCAAGGGCAAAGCCTGTTTATGAAAACGAATTTTTCAGATACATCCTTGGTTTTCACATTTCCTAAACAAGTTGGTGTCACAAGCCATCCCTTTGGGAATTGAATTCTACTTTTATGCGAACGAATTCTTTTGCTTCAATTAAACAACACGGCTGCTTTTCCTGCGTGTGAAAATTAATAATTCGAAGTAACTAATAGGCCTTATTGACGATAGCGGCCATGTTGGTTTTCAAATTGTCATGCATTAAAAGTGAAAAGTGAAACAGATAATTTGTGTGGCTAAGATGTTCGTTATAACCTCTTGAACTCGAGTTGTTTGCCCCCTCAGAAGTGAGAAGCTAATTTGCATGATAATAGCAAATCCAACATGGCGTCCATTGTGAATAAGGTCTATTCAGGCTAATTCCCTTGGGGCCAGTCATTAAGTGCTTATTCATCATCATCATCATCTTGTCCTTTTCCCTCTGAGGAAAATGGGGTCTAAGGCTCGTTTTAAACGTCGCATTTTACATGTGCCGAATCTAATGCAAATGAGAAAATGATTCGGTACATGTAAAATGCGACGTTTAAAACGGGCCTAAGTGCTTATTAGCCAAGCCTAAGAACGGAGCTCCACTGTTATTTATTTACTATTTATAAACTAATGTCAATGCCAAGACTCGTGGCAGGACTCTAATAAGGTCTTCTTTATTGTGATTATACTTTTCACTCTTTTGCTGCACTACCATAGGCAACATTCAATCAAGTGCAAACATGCAGTTTAGAAATATCTTTTGGACTACATGATTATGAGATAAACTAAGAATAAAGCCAGGATCCGAGCCAGGATTCGAGCCAGGATCCGAGCTACGATCCGATCCAGGATCCGAGCTAGGATCCGAGCCAGGATTCGAGCCAGGATCCGAGCTGGGATCCGAGCTAGGATTCGAGACCTAACCTAACCCTAACTAGACCTACCTAGACTAGAACCAACCTAAATAGACCTAACCTAACCGATTCGAGACCTAACCTAACCGAGACATTCGAGAATAAATAGCGGAGAAAGCTCATCTTAGCTCGAATCCAGGCTGGAATCCTGGCTCGGATCCTAGCTCGAATCCTGGCTCGGATCCTAGTTCGAATTTTGGCTCGAAGTTTAGGTATCCTTCATGATTATGAGCATAAATGATTAACAAACTTTTGCCTCATCTCAGTTTTATTTCAATTAAAAGCAAATGGTATAAATCATGCAGTAGATGTCTTACATTTAAATCTCAACAGCAGAACCGGTTATGTGCTTTGGTTGAGTCACAAATTCAGTTTTCTTTTATGTATCGGTGACATTTTAAGCTATCAAAAGAAACTAAGCCAGAACAAAAAAATAAAAGGTAAAACTACGAAGGCATGCGTACTGTTCACTGAACACTGCCCATAAAAGGAGAAACGTACTTTATTCACCAAATTTTGAACATTTTATGGTTTCATTTTTGTGATCTATAAAAATAAAGACCAATGAAGACGACAGAAACTAACGTCGATTTCCATTTTTTGAATAATATCGAAACTCCGCAAAATCTACTTTATTTTTCATTGAAAAGAGTGATCTTGACAGAGCGAAAGCATAAGACATGAGTCAACTGCAAATCTCGTAAAGTTGAGAATGGTTTCAGTCGTTTTATTCTTGACTTCGATCAGTTATAATTATTGTAAACTACAAACCTGGACTACAAGTTGTCAATGTATTACTTTCGAGATCGCTGATAATGGTAGCATCTCATTGGCAATATAAACTACATACAAAACTGGTCAGCCGTAAACATTGAACAAAAGATGAACAGTTTTTACTACAACTACCTTAAAAGTTTGGGGTAAATTGATGTGACGGAAAGTATTAATAAGGCTCATCTGTTGAAATCGTTTTTAGTTTGGCAAGGAGTTGTTGCTCTTCGGGACACTTTTCGAAGTGTCAATCTCTTGTATTTAATTTAGTAAAACTTCCACGAAAACTTATAAAAGCGGAGCCGGTCAGGACCTAACCCGTCCGGACTTCGCTTACCGTTTCTTCAATAAGTTCTTAAAAATAAGCGACGGCAGGAAAAACGAAGAGTGTCAGCATCCAACTAAACTATTGGATAGCAAACACTTGGATAAAACATATAAGAATTTTTGAGCCCAAACCAATTTCCGGTGCAAAGCGAATTCATGGCGTGTCGAAATAGACTGCGAGCAGCCCCTTCATAAATCAGTCGAGAGGCCCGCTTTGCATGAGGCAGTCGTGTTTGTCCACGCAAACAAATAAAATGACCGAGGGAGGCTTGGGAAGAGAAGTGCCCCAAGCCTCCCTCGGTCATTTTATTTGTTTGCGTGACAAAACACGACTGTCTCAGAAAAGCGGGCCGCTCGACTGATTTATGAAGGGACTGCTCGCCGTCTGGAGTACTCGCGGCTCACAAACATCATCACAAATCGCTACTCTCTTGCCAGCATAAAGCGATGACGTAATTTACTCTCCTAGACGAGGTTATTTATCACCGGGTAATCCCATCGTTTTGAAAATAGAATCTGCTTTATTAGTCATCAGCGTAACAAATTTTTGCCGATTTCGGGGCTCATTTGTGAAACTCAACCACGCTTTCCAACAGACCTGTTTATTCTTGTGATTTATGCACGTGCTGCGGGCCTTTTGTTACCCACGGGCTTCACACTGTTTGCAAACCCAGTGACATAGTGTGTAGTGCACTACCATAAAGATTACTCCATTGCTGTCGCTCCGAAACACCAGGATCATCAAAAGCCACGTGAACGTATCATACATGTGTCTAATGACATCACACATAGAAACAAAATAATACGCGGCTTGTTCAATTTCTTGAAGTCACACGATTAAGCGGCCTTTGTTGCCTTACCTTACATTACATTTCTATGGAGCGCATCGTAAATTTTTTCTGTACATAAAGCAACAGGACTCTTCGCGCTTTGGGCGCTATCAAGGTCTGCGTGTGCTCGTCAGCCTCGCGTCTTCGCTCGGCTGACTCGTTGTCATATTATTTTGGCAAAATATAAATGGAGCGAATGTGAGAGACATGATTAACACATACTAAATGAAAGATATCACAATCTGAACCCAATGGGAAATCAATTGATGATACCTTTTCCAATTCTAATATGTGCTAATCACGTCTCTCACCATTCGCTCACTATGGTTATAGAGCACGTTTTCACTCACGTGACCGGTAGCCATATTGGATTACTGAAACACAAGAAATATTTAGTTACATAACAATAGCGATCAATTCCATTGGGATTAGTTTGGCACACCCACATGGCATCCGGGACGTCAGGTGAAACGCTCTATTGGTTGGCTGCATCAAACACACGATGCATTTTTTTCACCTGTCCCATTTTTAGAGCTCGGTAATAGGGAGTCTCCGAACGGGACTAGGAAATGTATTATATGCAGAAATTTGCAAAGCTATTTTTTCTTCGACAAGTATCACATAACATTAGTTGTGTCAAATCCAGTGCATGACACAGACGAAGATATTGACTTGTGATATTTATATCCATTGATGAATAAGCTTTGATGAAAAAGCAAACGGATAAAACAAAACTGCCATTGGAAGTTTTTATTGTTCACCTTTGAAGTTACTATTTTTGGGAGGAAAAGGCAAGAAGGATGGTGCTCCAAAAAATTGCAAACAGAGCGAGAGAAAGCATTCGTGTAGCTGTGTTATTGATGAGATACATAAAAGAGATATTCTTTTATTCGATGAACAAGATGAACGCAACTTTTTTTGTGGAAGGGGAGGGTGGATGGTAAAAAAATACCGAAAGCAATGCCTAAAACCCACTCCTGTAACCCAATGACAAAAGACGCAGTAAATCCACAACAAGAGCCAATAAGAACGGCTCGTGCGTGCAACTGGCGGCAAAATGTAATTCATGTTTTTGTTCAGTTCATTTTGCCGCCATGCTTTTTTCAGTCAAGTAGGAAACCCATCCCTTCTTTTACTACCAACATGAACCCTTTCAATTCGTGGGCATAAAAACTTGATTTCGATGTATCATTTTGGATCTGACAATTGCGACTGGCCGTGTGGTTGAGCCAAAAGTTTGTAACCGATCGTACTTCCAAACTTTTTAAAGTGGCTATCGTCTCAACCGCTGTGTTCGCTTCTGATTCCCTCCGACGTCTGACCCTTGAGCTAGATAGGGGGATTCCTCCTAGTTCGGTTT
>NC_090871.1:47236173-47260684 GCF_036669935.1 Montipora foliosa | reverse complement strand
TTGTAGTTGCAGTAAGGTCACTCTAAGGCAGCCTAATATGGATGTTACATTTTAGGTGCTTAAAGAATCTTGCGACATCATCCACCGGCCACTAGCACACTACGAAAGGCTGAAAAGGGCATGGAATTGGTGGATACAAGATCCCGGATGGAGTCGCTGTTTGGGTAGGGTATCGTTTTTATACCTTTTAAATTAGTTGCCAAGATTTAATGACATGGTTCGGGTGGTGTCTTGAAAACTAAGACCCTAAGACCCCGAAAACTCGAAAAAAGTAACCCAAACCCTCAATGTAGCTAACCCTAGGCCTGAAGTTGGTTTTTTGGTCGTTCAAAATCCTCGTCGTTCGCTACAACGTGTTTCAAAGTGGAAGCTGGGTATCCGCCATAATTAACTGAGTAACCACGCCCCACGTGTGGCCGGACATCTTCATTTCCCGTCGGATGTATACATTGGCTCTTTGACGCTCAAGGCATAAAACCAACTTTAGGCCTGTGGTTAGCCAAATTGAGGGTTTGGGTTACTTTTGTCGAGTTTTCGGGGTCTTAAGGTCTTCATTTTCGAAACCCCCGGCTGTGGTTGACAGGTTAGAAATTTGATAATGACGAGATGATGATTATGAGTTGCAGAGAATCTGAATTTAAAAGCAATTCCTGGCCTTGTAATGTGTTAGCAATTAGCAAATACATATCGATTTCGTTTGTAACAGTGTCTATTACTTGACAATTTCACAACTTACGTTTACATGCAATTCTAGCGTGGTCCCAATGTGAATGTATAAGTTTCGTCAAAATGGTCATTTTTGGTGACTTAACGTAATCATTCCAACATTTTCAACTTTCGCAATTACGTGTAATCTCTTTTCTTGAGAGAAGAAAACCGGAGAACACGGAGAAAAAGAACCGGCTTTCGAACTGATGATGTTTTTACAACGTTGACCAACTGGCAAACTTTATTATTCGCTTTCCGATGGTTTCACACAGTGATATAAAAAAAAAACAAGTAAATTTGAACGAAAAAAAGCAATTTCTTAAACAGCAAAGAAAGAAAACCCTTTGTCCAATCATTAATTGGCTTAAGAAACAATTCTAGTGAAATAGATTGTAATTCAGGAAGCACCGTAAAAATTATTTAATAACAACACGAACCGGATTAGAGAACCAACACACTCATTTCACTGGCCGAATTCACACTAGAGACGAGTAACCCGTCTTGGACGGGTTTCTCGTCTGAGACGAGTTTCCCGTCTTAGTGTGAAATCGGTCGGGACGGGTTTTAGACGAGAAACGCGTCCAAATTCACCCGTCCACTTATCCGTCTGAGTCGACGATTTTTTCCCGACTAGACGAGAAACTCGTCAAAATGCGTCACGAATTCACACTTAGACGGGTTTCCAGGTCGAGTTTTAGGAGAAAATGCGCCGATTAGACTGCTGGCTAGGTAACCACGCACATCTCGCACCAGTACCTCGCACTCTCTTAACCCGTCCTAAAAACTCGTCCTAATGTGAATTCAGACGTCCTAATGTGAATTCAGACGGGTTACCCGTCTGACGAGTTTCCCATCCTCTAATGTGAATACTGCTACTGATAACCCACATGTCTGTAAAAATCCTCGAACGATGAGTTTACATATCTTAAGTCAGAACTGATCGCGTAAAATCGTGCAAAAAGTATAATATTCAATTACCTTTTCGACCTGTTTAAGAGCATAGTTGAAAACATTAAGTCTATTTACAATAAGTGGATTAAAAGCGTTTTGTATAAACCCTGGGATATATAAATGAAGATCGTCTTGAGGAGTTATCAGATATTTTAGTTTCTGGTAAAATATCACGAAAAGGCAATTTTGGCAAACGTCTTCCTCAAAATTTGAGTGTCGCCTATTTCCAATAATTCTCTAATGTCTACTTACTTATATTAGTACTTACGTCTCATAGTTAATAGAGGGAAATGGTTATAGTGAAACCCGAAAAATTTCTTTGTTGTATGTTTCTGTTCTATTTTTGGCCTTGACCGTGGACGAAACACAATAGTTGTTTACTCCGCTCCGTACGGAGGAACGAAGCAATAGAAACGTGTTGGTTACGTAATTCATGCATAGTGTATGAGCGCAAAACAAAAGATTGTGCACGGTCGTGGACTTTCCAACCTAAATCTTGCCATCTTTATTTGCTCCTTTGATGTTTGCCGAGCTTCAAAACCTGTCCCCTCTATTAACTATGTTACGTCTGTAACAACTATCTAAGGGCGCTTTATTTTTGTCAGAACTGGCCGGCCAGATCCTAAGTTGGCAAAGAAACGCAACAATTTGAAGGAACACTTGCTCAATAATCCCTAACATTCTTCTAGAGGTACATTAATATATCATCCTTGAAGTGTGTTAATTTGAAGGTGTTGAAGAGTTAGTCATTCCAATGTCCGGTCTGGTCGTTCAGTCAGTCTGTAAAATAAAAGCGTCCTAAGATAGCTTGTCACAGTGAAATGCAGTAGAAAGTGCACCGTGTACTAGTAACCATAAGTAAAGCTAGAACATATTTCCTACCACCCAGTTAGGCCGCCATTTTTCGTTCATCCATGCGACTGTCCCTATTTTCAGTGAACACGAACTTCCGTGCACAACGCCTCCTTCTGTTCACTTGGCTCATTCTTTTCATTTTCTCTTCAGTTGAATACTTATGTCAGCAGTCACCTCCCCGACTACTGGGAGAAGCCAGACGAATTCAATCCTTACAGGTTTGATGACGAGGAACTTTTGAAGAGGTATAGTGAACTTAGACCTGTTCTTTGCGGTTTTTGCTGAGCCACAGTGCAATGTGCGTTGTTGTATGCTCTGAATCTGTGTCAGAGAAAAGGCAGTTGCCACATTTTTTTCTTAACCGGCCAGCCTAACCAACCAACCAAGCAAACAACACCACGATAGTTTAAGGTTGTTTAAGGTGTTGGTGATGTCATGTTTGCAGAAATGCACCCAATTTTGACATCCAACACAAATGTCGCCTCTTTTACAAAGCGGCCTTCACACAGCCCAAACTTGAGTTTGCCCACACTCAAGTTTGGACAAACTCAAGTTGGTGCTGTGTGAACGGCGACAGCGCAACAGTCCGCAAACACGTTGGCAATTTGTTGGCCGACAAATAAGAACGTGACTCTCTATTCTCGATTATAATAGTTTGACAACATGTTTGACAACTGTATTGTTGTGTCTTTCACACACACCAACTTGAGGTTTGCCAAACGATCGTTGCCAAACTTACGTTTGCCCGTGTGAAGGCCGCTTAAGAGTCTTGGCCTTGGCTACCTATTTCCAACAGCGAAGACTTAAGCAACGACAACGGCCCGACGGCAACGTTACAAAACGTCACCAAATTTGCTATAATTATTCGGCATAAACAATATCTTATTTGACACGCCCAACACTGCTGCGTTTTTTCACTTTTGTCCATTTTGTTTGCGCGTCGTTTGCCAAACAAACAACGGTGAAATAGCCAAATTTGATTGGTCCTTAGATTTATTGCTTCTTGAGGTAATCGTCAGCACTTGAGAGGAGAAATTTTACATTATTTCTCCCCTAAAATTCTAGCGCACGTTCTGCTACAGATGTCACATTTTCGTAAGTACCTAACCACAGCCGTGTCATATTAAGAAGGCTTCAAATAGTCACGAAACTTCATGTGTGCAATCACAATCACGCGAAACTCTAGTTATTTTAGAGATGACGTTCTCGTTGCCGTCGCCGTACGTCGTTGCTTCAGTGTCCATAATAAGAGTAAGGCGTACTAAGCGTTAGCAGCAATAGTTAATCTAGCGGAACTACTGGTTATGAAACCATGGGAATTTCAAAAGGACCTGGAACAATTACAAGCCGCAATTAGATGTTGAACCGACCGTGACCCTGCACAATCTTTTGTTTTTTGGTCGCAAGTGAATGTCGAATAAATTAGTCGAAACTTTTGATTGGTTATCCTGCCGAAAAAAGCGTGTGTTTGTCGGGTTTTGTGCAGGGTCAAGGCCAAAAAAGCGAACAAAAACATGAAACAAAGAAACTTGTCGAGTTTCATAACCAGCCTACATCTATTAACTATGGTTAGCGTTATTTTTAGCTTAGTATACGTGCAGTTGTTTATTCTTACTTGAAAGCAGCATTTGGGATCACTCTTTGACGTTCATTATTGTCTGTATTCCGAGACACAAAGTGATTTTGAAGTTGTAGAGAAGAGCAAGCGGACACTTCATGTCGCTTATTGAAATCTCCGTGCATCTAATTAGCGGCATTGCTGGACATATCTGTTTATAGTATTTACCGTAAAACCCCGCGAATAAGAACTAAGACTTAAGAATCAGGTTAAGATTTTCCATTTGGACCCACTTTATCAGAAAATCTGTTTAGATGCCACCAATTTCAAAGCAGCGAGCCCGTTTCTCGAAATGTCCCGAAACTTTACGGCCATTTTCGGGTGTCACAATTCCCATTGTATCTCAAGAATGAAGAGGATTTAAGTCATCAAACTTCACAGACATGTTTTTTTTAGTTGGCTTGAAAACATGTTAAAAGGTCGGCTTTCCAAAACAAGCGTTTGGCAGTTTCACAAATGGCTTTTCGGGTCCGAAACGTTTTCGGGACTTTCGAGAAACGGGCCCCCAGGTTATTATTTTATCGTGCAGTCACGGTAGTGTACTGGTCCGTGCCCGGGATTCCCGACCCAAGGGTTGCGGGTTCGAGGCTTGTCTTTGTCATCGTAGACAAGAACATCTGTGTAAATCTGACATAATCAGATAGTAGTAGCAACAAACAGTAGCATAGTAGCAGAAGCAGGAGCAGTAGTAGAAGAACTCTCTCTTAACTGAGAATGATTGACGCTAACACTGTATCGCGTAACAGCATTGTTATAGTACCATATCAAACACCGATTATTTTCTAAACAAATGCACAGATTTTTAGGTGACTCTCAATCCACTGCACAGAACGTTTTTAAACATCGCACAGAATTCTTCTACACATCCGGGGCTTACTTGCACATTCAGCGCGAAAACTTGAGTTCGATCTAGCTTCCCGATGGCTAAACAATAAAGAAAATGACCAGAAAAAGGCCGACGACGCATGTTTTTTTTAGGGATTGGTTGCTTTGTACTTGCATTTTGTAGTGGTTAGTGTAGATGAGACATGATGGAATAAATGAGACATTTTTTAAGATCTCACGAATCGTGGATTTATTCGTTTTTCTCCTCTGAATTTGGTCTATTTTAGGGAAAATATTGTATGAGAAGAAAATTGGAGGTAGACTTTTCTTCCTTTTAACTGCCCCTTTTTACTGAACGGTTATCGTATGGCTTTGATTGTTTGATGTTTAAGGAAGCTTTATGCGGCCATCTTCTATTGGCAATTAAGTTAGCTTTGCTACCCTAAATTTGAATTTTCTTTTTCTGACTCCAGATCTCATTACACTTATTTCCCGTTTTCACTTGGGCCTCGCAACTGCATTGGACAAAACTTCGCACTGGTAAGAAGTGAATTGGACATAAACTAGATTCTGTTTTCAAGATTGTTTTTGTTCTGTGAAAGGAAAACAAGACAACAGTTCACAAAAACTTTACAAATGCAGGTATATTGGAAAATTATAATAAACAAAAAAAATAAGTTCTTTAGTTTCTGGCTAATCACAACCTTCGTATTTTTTCGGGTATATTTATTATTCCATTACTTACTGATGAACTTTGCTTTCCTTTCATCAGATTGAGGCCAAGGTTATCTTGTCACGCTTTCTTCAGACGTTTAAGTTTTCTCTTGTGCCTGGTCAGTCACGCAAGGTCCGTAGAAGTGTCACTGTTAGACCCGAGGATGGAGTAATGTGCACCTTAACGAAACGATGAGAAACGAACGAAGCTATGCTGTTCAGGTTTCCCTAACAGTTAAATCTCTCATTTTTTTAAAAGGGAGCTCAAGGGCAAAGCCTGTTTATGAAAACGAATTTTTCAGATACATCCTTGGTTTTCACATTTCCTAAACAAGTTGGTGTCACAAGCCATCCCTTTGGGAATTGAATTCTACTTTTATGCGAACGAATTCTTTTGCTTCAATTAAACAACACGGCTGCTTTTCCTGCGTGTGAAAATTAATAATTCGAAGTAACTAATAGGCCTTATTGACGATAGCGGCCATGTTGGTTTTCAAATTGTCATGCATTAAAAGTGAAAAGTGAAACAGATAATTTGTGTGGCTAAGATGTTCGTTATAACCTCTTGAACTCGAGTTGTTTGCCCCCTCAGAAGTGAGAAGCTAATTTGCATGATAATAGCAAATCCAACATGGCGTCCATTGTGAATAAGGTCTATTCAGGCTAATTCCCTTGGGGCCAGTCATTAAGTGCTTATTCATCATCATCATCATCTTGTCCTTTTCCCTCTGAGGAAAATGGGGTCTAAGGCTCGTTTTAAACGTCGCATTTTACATGTGCCGAATCTAATGCAAATGAGAAAATGATTCGGTACATGTAAAATGCGACGTTTAAAACGGGCCTAAGTGCTTATTAGCCAAGCCTAAGAACGGAGCTCCACTGTTATTTATTTACTATTTATAAACTAATGTCAATGCCAAGACTCGTGGCAGGACTCTAATAAGGTCTTCTTTATTGTGATTATACTTTTCACTCTTTTGCTGCACTACCATAGGCAACATTCAATCAAGTGCAAACATGCAGTTTAGAAATATCTTTTGGACTACATGATTATGAGATAAACTAAGAATAAAGCCAGGATCCGAGCCAGGATTCGAGCCAGGATCCGAGCTACGATCCGATCCAGGATCCGAGCTAGGATCCGAGCCAGGATTCGAGCCAGGATCCGAGCTGGGATCCGAGCTAGGATTCGAGACCTAACCTAACCCTAACTAGACCTACCTAGACTAGAACCAACCTAAATAGACCTAACCTAACCGATTCGAGACCTAACCTAACCGAGACATTCGAGAATAAATAGCGGAGAAAGCTCATCTTAGCTCGAATCCAGGCTGGAATCCTGGCTCGGATCCTAGCTCGAATCCTGGCTCGGATCCTAGTTCGAATTTTGGCTCGAAGTTTAGGTATCCTTCATGATTATGAGCATAAATGATTAACAAACTTTTGCCTCATCTCAGTTTTATTTCAATTAAAAGCAAATGGTATAAATCATGCAGTAGATGTCTTACATTTAAATCTCAACAGCAGAACCGGTTATGTGCTTTGGTTGAGTCACAAATTCAGTTTTCTTTTATGTATCGGTGACATTTTAAGCTATCAAAAGAAACTAAGCCAGAACAAAAAAATAAAAGGTAAAACTACGAAGGCATGCGTACTGTTCACTGAACACTGCCCATAAAAGGAGAAACGTACTTTATTCACCAAATTTTGAACATTTTATGGTTTCATTTTTGTGATCTATAAAAATAAAGACCAATGAAGACGACAGAAACTAACGTCGATTTCCATTTTTTGAATAATATCGAAACTCCGCAAAATCTACTTTATTTTTCATTGAAAAGAGTGATCTTGACAGAGCGAAAGCATAAGACATGAGTCAACTGCAAATCTCGTAAAGTTGAGAATGGTTTCAGTCGTTTTATTCTTGACTTCGATCAGTTATAATTATTGTAAACTACAAACCTGGACTACAAGTTGTCAATGTATTACTTTCGAGATCGCTGATAATGGTAGCATCTCATTGGCAATATAAACTACATACAAAACTGGTCAGCCGTAAACATTGAACAAAAGATGAACAGTTTTTACTACAACTACCTTAAAAGTTTGGGGTAAATTGATGTGACGGAAAGTATTAATAAGGCTCATCTGTTGAAATCGTTTTTAGTTTGGCAAGGAGTTGTTGCTCTTCGGGACACTTTTCGAAGTGTCAATCTCTTGTATTTAATTTAGTAAACTTCCACGAAAACTTATAAAAGCGGAGCCGGTCAGGACCTAACCCGTCCGGACTTCGCTTACCGTTTCTTCAATAAGTTCTTAAAAATAAGCGACGGCAGGAAAAACGAAGAGTGTCAGCATCCAACTAAACTATTGGATAGCAAACACTTGGATAAAACATATAAGAATTTTTGAGCCCAAACCAATTTCCGGTGCAAAGCGAATTCATGGCGTGTCGAAATAGACTGCGAGCAGCCCCTTCATAAATCAGTCGAGAGGCCCGCTTTGCTGAGGCAGTCGTGTTTGTCACGCAAACAAATAAAATGACCGAGGGAGGCTTGGGAAGAGAAGTGCCCCAAGCCTCCCTCGGTCATTTTATTTGTTTGCGTGACAAAACACGACTGTCTCAGAAAAGCGGGCCGCTCGACTGATTTATGAAGGGACTGCTCGCAGTCTGGAGTACTCGCGGCTCACAAACATCATCACAAATCGCTACTCTCTTGCCAGCATAAAGCGATGACGTAATTTACTCTCCTAGACGAGGTTATTTATCACCGGGTAATCCCATCGTTTTGAAAATAGAAGCTGCTTTATTAGTCATCAGCGTAACAAATTTTTGCCGATTTCGGGGCTCATTTGTTGAAACTCAACCACGCTTCCAACAGACCTGTTTATTCTTGTGATTTATGCACGTGCTGCGGGCCTTTTGTTACCACGGGCTTACACTGTTTGCAACCCAGTGACATAGTGTGTAGTGCACTACCATAAAGATTACTCCATTCTTCTCCGAACACAGGATCATAAATATCCACGTGAACGATGTCTGTCTAATGACATCACACATAAAAATACGCGCTTTCATTTCTTGAAGTCACACGATAAGCGGCCTTTGTTGCCTTACCTTACATTACATTTTCTATGGAGCGCTCGAAATTTTTTCTGCATAAACAACACTCTCGCGCTTTGGCGCTATCAAGGCTGCCGGCTCGTCAGCCTCGCGTCTTCGCTCGGCTGACTCGTTGTCAATTATTTTGGCAAAATATAAAATGAGCGAATGTGAGAGAATGATTAACACATACTAAATGAAAGGTATCACAATTGAACCCAATGGGAAATCAATTGTGATACCTTTCATTTAATATGTGCTAATCACTCTCTCACATTCGCTCACTATGGTTATAGAGCGTTTTCACTCACGTGACCGGTAGCCATATTGGATTACTGAAACAAAAGAAATATTTACATAAAAATAGCGATCAATTCCATTGGGATTAGTTTGGCACACCAACATGGCATCCGGGACGTCATGTGAAACGCTCTATTGGTTGGCTGCATCAAACAAACTATGCATTTTTTCAACTGGCCCATTTTTAGAGCTCGGTAAGAGGGAGTCTCCGAACGGGACTAGGAAATGTATTATATGCAGAAATTGAAAAGCTATTTTTTCTTCGACAATATCACATAAAATATTTGTCAAATCAGTGATGAGCAGCGGAAGATATTGACGTTGATATTTATATCAATGATGAATAAGCTTGATGAATAAACAAACTGATAAAACAAAACTGCCATTATGAAGTTGTTTTGTTCACCTTGAAAGTTACTATTTTGGGAGGAAAGGTCAAGAAGTATTGCTCCAAAAAATTGCAACAGAGCGATAAGAAAGCATTCGTGTAGCGTGTTATTGATGAATACATAAAATAGATATTCTTTATTCGATGAACAATATGAACTCAACTTTTTTGTGGAAGGGGAGGGTGGATGGTAAAAAAATACCGAAAGCAATGCCAAAAACCACTTTAACCAATGACAAAAGACGCAGTAAATCAAAAGAGCCAATAAGAACGGCTCGTGCGTGCAACTGGCGGCAAAATGTAATTCAGTGTTTTTGTTCAGTTCATTTTGCCGCCATGCTTTTTTCAGTCAAGTAGGAAACCCATCCCTTCTTTTACTACCAACATGAACATTTCAATTCTGGGCATAAAAACTTGATTTCGATGTATCTTTTTGTCTGAATTGCGACTGCCTTGTTGAGCAAAAATTTGTAACCGCTCGTACTCCAAACTTTTTAAAGTGGCTATCGTCTCACCTCTGTGTTCGCTTCTGATTCCTCCGAGTCTGACCTTGAGCTAGTAGGGGGAGTTCCTCTGTTCGGTTTGCCTTAAAGGCGGGTTATGGGTTCAGACAAACTGTCCGAATCAAAGCATATAGATTCGCCCTGAAACGTGTAGAGTAAGACAAACTAGACGGACGCCTACTTTCGGAGAAAGAGGTTTCCAGCTCGATCCTTGATGACTTCAACCTCTGTTTCGACTTTTCTCTGATTCGTGTAGCTATAGACTAATCTCGTACCCAGATCTCACTCTGTCACTGTATGACCGTGGGAGATCTGGGTACGAGATTAGCTATAGGCCATTTCGGAATTGCGCAGGGAACTGGGGCGAGTTTCAAATTTAAACCAATCGATAAATTGACACCATCACTTGAACGATAACGTTGATATTGGCCATCTGTTCAAGTTTGATGATTTTTGGTCAGACGGAGACCATGTTAAGGGCTTAAAATCATACTTAAAAATCCATATACAAACGTCTCTAATTTTGAGGCTGCGTTCCCCAAAACCATTTGAACTCTGCAAAAATTATCAGATTTGGGACTACTGGAAAATCCTCTCATGGACCTACTATTTGGAAATAGGTGAGGTGAAAATCACTTTGTTTGCCTATTTTCATGATTATTACAGAAATCGTAAAAAAAAATTAAGAGTTTATGTGGTTTGGGGGGACGCAGCCTCAACTTTAGAGACGCTTGTATGGATTTTTGACTATGTTTTTAGGTCCGTAACTTCGTCTCTATTCAACCTAAAAGCATCAAACTTGGACAGATGGCCAATCTCAGCGTTATTTTTCATGTGATGGTGTCAATTTATCGATTGGTTCAAATTTGAAACTCGCCTCAGAGCACTGACAGAGTGAAAGGGAGTAACCGTCGGCCTCCCTTGATACCAGCTTCGTAGCTGAACGAACTACCGACGTTAAATTAGTGACTTTACCTTTTATTTATTGTCCCATTTCAAACCGATCAAAAACGGTCAGTTCCTTGAAAATGTTTCATGTTCTTTAGAAGTCAGTCTGTCTTGGATCATGTCTTGCTAAAAAAAAATGTAAATTTAATCTCGTTTCAGAGCAATTTCCTATTGTCTACGTTTGATGCCAAGATTCAACAGTTTCCGTAAAAGCTGTTTTCAAAGCGGCCTACATCAAATGTCCTTGTTTCCTGAAAGCAATATAGGAAACTGGAAACCGATTATTTGGCCCACGAACAGACGAGAATGGATACCTTTAAAATTAAAAATAATCGAGTGTCAAAGGAAATTTTTTTCCGTCCTTGTTTAATCTACCAAAATTCCGGAACTTGCGTTTTTTTGGGTCACATACAACGGACCGAGCGATAAAGGGCATACTTGTAGCTAAATTACAACTACGTGAGAGAAAAAATCAACAGATTTATGCCAGTCACGTCCACATATATATCTTTAACTAGTAGTAATCAAGGATTAGTGAGGTGCGTTCCATTCCTGTTTTGTCATTGACGAGGCATTTGAAAGTAGTTCCGGGGGGGAACTAGTAGTTCCTGACCCTGTTTAAGACAAACATCGCTGATTTTCCTACCCTGTTTAAGACAGAATTCCGATTTTTGATACCCTGTTTAAGACATTTAACCCAGTTTAAGACAAAAATTGATAAATCGATACCCTGATTAAGACAAAAAATGATAAATTCGATACCCTGTTTAAGACAAAAATCCCGGAAAACATACCCTGGCTGGCCGCACGTCCCCATTAAGCCCTTATAAGGGAGTACCCCCCCCCCCTCCCCCTCCCGGGAAGTAGTTGTATACAGTCAACTCCGGACACCATCGGGACCGGCCTCAGCTGTCCGTCTTAGAGAGGTGTCCGGATAGAGAATCGACGTAACATGACTCTAGGAATTTTGAGATAATAATGCTGAACCTGTGCACAGTGAATACCCGTGTGTTTAAACTTTGTTTTAAGTTATTTACTTGAACGAAACCTACCTGTTTTAGATTACAATACAATTCGGTTGTCACCTCCAAGTTATTTTTTTGAATGGGACAATGACTGATTTAATTTTAACTTGTACTGTATGTATTCCGGCGACAAGATAAGAGCTGTCAATTCAACGTCTGGTGTTAAAGAGAGCACGTACAAGAATTTTTATTCCCTAAATCGTAATTTGCGGTGACATTCAGCACCTCACAAGTGTCCGTTGATGATTTCAAAGTGTCCGTTGTCCGTCCTATGGAGGTGTCCGTCTTATAGAGAGTTTGGTTATAGTGAAATGACTAAGAAACGGCCAGGACCAGCACGAGGTGTCCGTCTTATAGAGGTGTCCGTCTTACAGAGGTGTGCGTTAAGAGAGAGTTGACTGTATTTTGATAATCGTTTTGTACCCTTTCTAGTGTAACAAGACGCCTACGACGGCGTATCCGTGGGATGCACAAACGGTTAACACAAATTGTCCAGTTACAGTGAACCACAACTACAGAAAAACTTTGGAAAATGGCTAGAGACTACCAGAAAAATAAATCTGCAATTTGACTAGAAGTTGTTTATTGTAAAAACAGTTCTTAACCCTTTAAGACCCGAGAGGGCTAACAGACGATCGCGATTTGACTTCTAAGACAGCAAGAGTTAAACAAACCCTTTAGAATGAGCATACTTATCATGAGCGAGTTCGTGCATTTTACTATCTTGCTGCCACAATACTTATTATTGTAATCACCCGCTCAAAACGTTTGCTTGTCATCAGTTGCTTGTGCTATGAGACCTACAATATCAAGCCCCTGATATTAGATCGTCAATATAAAGCCGTGACCCACCATATAAGGCCCCGATCTACGAAAACAAACTGGTGTTATATCGTCTGTATGAAGTCATGAGACATCATATCATGCCCCGAGCTACGATACCAAGCCTCTGATATTAGATCGTCTATCTGAAGTCATGACACACAATATCATGCCCCTACCTACGATATCAAACCCCTGGTATGAGATCGTCATTTATAAAGCCGTGGCCTGTCATATCAGGCCCCGACCTTGTTAATTTAAAACAAAATTATTTGATGGTTAGATCTCGCAAGATCCAGCGCTTCCACTTTGTTTAGCTGTTGCATAAAAAATTGTCTTGTTAATTTAAGCATTTTTTTAGCTGGTAGTAGTTTGTTAGAATATCTAAAGGAAGGTTCACTAGCCCTTTAGTTGAATTCCCGTTGCGCAATAGTCTGTTAACCAATAGTAAATCAAAATGTCTCAAATTTTAACCGTCTCTTAACAGGGTTGATAAGTCCTCCAGCGAAAGTTTATTTATTTCTTTTCTTCGTCTCCTGTCCATTGTTATTGGCGGGAAATAGCGACAAATTCAGTTCGTTGCTTAAAGTCCGCGGCGTCATGGAGCAGTTGACAGAGGTACAAATAGTTAAAACAAAACCGGCTGCAGAAACAATCGAATAGCAAGTTTTTCTGCGCAACAAATTGCGGTAACAACTGAACAACAAGCGTGACTTAATGGCAGCCTCAGAGAGTCCATCTTGCAAACTTAAATTTCGTTTACAAATTCTTTTGTGCCTCGGTTGCACACCACCGACAAAACAACTCGACCGCCACGTTGTTTGTCTGATTTTGGAACACGTCATTCAAAGCAGTGGTTAGCAAGTTAACTAGCTAGAATGTACCACCATTGTTAAAACTATCCGGCGTTTGAGCAACCCTTGGGTAGTTTAGAACTATTGATGGAGGATTTAACCAATGACATTGTAAAGGGATAAGGGGTGAATTTCATCAGTAATGGTTGTTAAACGACTCAAGTTATCTGAAAGGCATTTGTGTCGTTCGCTGTAATGAAGAATATATAAAAGCTGCAAGCATTATGGAGAACGTTCGATTGGTGTCCGAGATAGCACTTCCGCGATTGATGTCTTCTTTACAAAACTCAACGTCACAAGATCTAAAAGATTTTAATTAACTTTAAATCTTTGATCCAAATAAAGCATGACTGTCCGTCTCCTTGCATCGCATCCTTCAGATAATGCGAGCGACCTTTCTTTTCATGTGGCCTAGTGGATGCCGGTGACTGATTCACGGAGCCAAACGCCAGTTATACGCGGAGGATTTTGGATCGCTATGCATGGGTCACAAGCAGAAACATGCGACAAGAAGTTGTACCGTTGGACAAAGGATAACGCATATTTGTCGTAATTTTCTGAGACACGGAGGTGGCAAATTTTGTGCCGGTCAAAAATTGAAAGTTTTAATGTGATTAATTAATATCAAATTCAGCAGTGTCTTTTCGTATTACAGCTAGGTTTCACAAATCAAATTTTACGCAAGAAAGTGTAATCGATAGATTTCATCACATCAATCACATAAAACTGAAACTTGTAATTTCCACGTACAAAAATCAATCACCTTCATGTCTTACAGAATCACGGCGTTAGTATGCGTTAGTATACTGTTAGTATATTGTTATTAATGCGTTAGTAATCGTCCTAGTAAAGTAATGAGTTCCTAGAAGGCTGTACTTGTAAAAAAAACGTGTTTTTAAGGTACCATTTTTTTACGCCACATGTGTAAAAAAACACTGCTTTATTACATTACAAAAGCAGCTTCTTTACAATTATTTTTTTAAATAATACCAGTGAACAGCACACAACAACAGATCTTGTCAACTTGCTTTTATTTCTCCGGCCGGTTTCGTCCGATTACGCAGACTTCATCAACTAGCTCGAGTTTGAAGAAGATGGCTAAAAGGAACTTATTTTATACCTTATTTACAAAGTGCAAAGTACAAATCACGTTCAGCAAGGGTGTTAACAGCGAAAAACCCTAATGACAACAGAACGTACAGGGTTTGACTAAAATCCACAAAAATGTATTTGTATTTTTGGGGCTCACGGATTTAAAATTGTAAATAAGGTAAAAGATAATTAAGTTCCTTTTAACCATCTTGTTCAAATTCCCTGATTAAGTTTGCGTAATCAGACGAAACCGGTCGGAGAAATCAAAGCAAATTGACAAGATCTACAGTAGGTCTGTTGCTGTGAGCTGCTCACCAGCATTTATTTGAAAAAATAAAATGTAAAATCTATATCCTTTTTTAAAAGACTTTCCTCTCATCCCGCGTTCTAGAATATTCTGCTTCTTGCAGATAATAGTAAAGGCATTAATTACACTTCTTGCTAATGTTACAAGGTTTGCTTTTCTTGAGTACCTTCCACTTCTTGTCGAAGGGTTTGCCGGCAGTTTCGTTTCCGCTTGTTGGCGTGACGGAATTAAAGAGTATATAAATAATACATTTCTTTGCCCGTGAGTAGTCTGGGTAGGATAAAACTGATAATTTTACGTTTCCTCGCGACAATACACGTTGATTTTAAGGCTCAAAGAAATGCCTAATATCGTTGTCATGGTAATGTTATTCTGGAGGAAAATCTATGTGAGAAATCTACGATGGGTACTTAATACCCTGGCCAAATTTCGTCTTGATATGATTACCCGAACTGTATCTAAGGACAGAATATGTTTATTTGTTTGAAAAAAAGAACTTTCCTCTCATCCCGCGTTTTAGAATATTCCGTTTATTCCGTGTTTCAAAATATTCCGTATTATCCGTGTCTTAGAATATTCCGTGCAGTTCCGCTGTTCCGTTCCATCATTCCACCATTCCAGCGCGTACGGTCACCAGTAAATTATGCAAATAAGGCGCTCATGTGGAACAATACATGCACGGGAATTTCCAACTTGAATCTCTAGGAAGTAAGGGGCGTTTGCACATGATGACCCCAGTGAGGTTTAAGATTGATCTACGACGCGACGTATTTTTCATTTTTGGACATTTCTTTCACGTTTTCGGCAAATCTGCGACGTGAAATGACCACTAATTTTCTTAGCATTTTAAACATTCTTTCCACTACATGCTTTTACCCTTTAATTTATGCGAATTTTTCGTTATATTTAAATTTCTTTCGCTTTTAGGCTTCACACATTTTTATCCGTTGAAGGCAGCAGTTCAGTCTGTCGAAAGCTCATAGTTTTTTCAAAACTTTTTACCAGAGAACGATTTTACTTTTTTCTTGAAATGACCAATTGTCAAGTTTTGCGGAGAAAGTGAACAAAAGGCAGCGAATTTGAATTTCTTGTCGTATATCAGGGGTTCCTGCGTATCTTCAATACCGCACCTCCTAATTCAGTTGCTGGAAAGTTCCACTAGTTTTTACAAGTTAGACAAACCGACATAATGACGAAAAAGATTAATGAACCTGAACTTGCAATTTTAAATGACGTTTTCGTTACCGTCGCGTCGCAGATCTCAAACTCCTAACCCTATTAAATACCAGACGCAGAATGAAGGTTTGGCCAAGTCCGTTCGAGAAGAATTTTTACGCGTCTCTAGTATATACAAAATGGCCATGCCGTTGCTATGATTGGCAAGTGAAACCACTGTCATCATTGTCTCAACCATATTAATTTTAAAACATTGAAAGATGAGAACGATTTTTTTGTGTCACTGTTGTAGGAGTGCTTTAGTGGGTGAAATCATTTGTTGCGAGAATTTCTCCTACGATGACTTCCTTTCTGAAGTGCTCCTGCGGTAAGGTGTTGAAATGTCTTAAATTCGTTTAATCTCGACTGGTTCAGTTTTGCAATCTTTTCGTTTTTATCGCAATTTGTAATTGCACAAATAACACATAGATCAGGTGGCAAAAAGCTGTAAACGCCAATTTATTTGTGGACCACCCTCAACGAAGATTCAGTGACAGAATGATGTTGTTGACAAACTGCCAGACGACTCTTCAACTGATGAAATTTCTTTAGTAGATAGCTATGAAACAACGCTCTCGAAATTTCCAAGGGTGCATGCCAGATATGGGCTTGGTTTCGCTAAAATGCCAAGCGTTTTAGTTTAATCACTATTTGCTTTGATTGGCAGCAATCCTTCTTTCGGATTGCCGACAATCCAAATATAAACGTTTTCACGCAAAGAAATCGCTAATATCATTTACACAAGATACTTATCTTCCTTCCTTGGAGCGTTTCAACACATTTAAAGGGATTTCCTTGTCAACAGGAGTATTGACGTGACAAGGTCAAATTTTCGTCACCCTCATTGGCTGTAAGTACCGTTGTGTTTATTGATTCGGCGGCGATGTTCCAGACATAACTCGAGAGAGTTTAGTTTGGTCTGTACTTGAAGCGCAAGTTGTATCATCACCGAGAGTTCGTTGCACAGCGTTGCGATGAAGCAGTACAAGGTTGACTTCAAGGTTCGCAGAAATAGGCTTCTGTTATGGCTGATGGTTTTGTTGACAATCCTCTTACTGGCTTCTATCGGAACGTTTGTTTTCCTTGCACTCAACGCGAGATATCATTTTGCGTGCTTGTTTGAATGCAAACAGCGAGGAAATCCTGTGCCTAGAAAGCAAGGACCGTCGCCCGTCGAGGATGCTGTAACTTTAGATGACAATAATCTTAAGGCAACAACAGCTTCATGGATTCAGAAGGAAGAAGAATCAACTAAAATTGTCGAACTGCGCCTGACGTCGACTCTGGAAACGAAGGTTGCGATTAAAAATCACACTTACGCAATCACAAGCGCCGCAGCGCCACCAACAACAGAAACGGGTCTAACAGACGGAAACAACACGAGCGCGGAAGCTAAAACGTCTTTTAACTTCGGAAAGTCTTCGACATCACTCAGTCCAACTTCTGTGGCTGACCGCACCACAAGAAAACCTGCTGTTAATCGCAAAGAGTACGTCAGTGTTCAAGGAAAAATTTTCCTCAAAGGCAAGATTCCCAAAAAATTTCCCCCAAATTCATGGCTGATAGTGAAGTTTAAGGAAGATCGCTACATGGATGCACCCTCGATCCTTCTCGGAAAAACAGTGCTGGAATTATCGAATCATCCCCGAAGCAAAGTCATCTCTTATACGGTCACTTCTAAGAGATATGAAATGGCACGGAGTAGGTACAGTGTATCGGCTGTATTGAATATGGGATGGAGAAGTAAGGAGAATTGGATAAGAAAAGGGGATTTCTTCAACGACAGATATTTTAACGTAAACGTTAATAAGTTGAAAAAGATTTACGTCAGGAACATGTTCCTTGTCAAGTACTGACAGCTCACCCAAGAGCGATTACAGCAACATGGCACAAATTTCTTCGGAAGATTATCATCAAATTTGCATTTAAGACTAAGTAATAAGTGCATGATTTCAAGTTCTGTATTGTGTATTCAATCGCAAAATGTCGTTTTAAATAAGATGGCGTCGAGTTCCGTACAAATGACCAAACATGCGAGTTTTGTTTTGGTGTTTGAAACTTGGAAACCAGCTCAGTTCAAATGTTGGTATGAATAAGTCTTTTATAAGGTGATGCTCATCATATTTGGTTTATTACCAAGGAATCTTCTATAGTATTTGCTCCTTAGTCTTCATTAACAGTCTTGACGCCAGGTGGGATGATATGGATATTGGCCGTTTTGACGTCTACGTGAAAAAAAGACGCCCAGCGATCGTCTACTTGGGACACCTTGTGTCGAGGTTGGAAATACAATATCTTGCCCCAAAACATTACCACACGGTTTGTTGATGGCTTGGCATCTCACTCTGGTAGATATTTCGCAAAGAAACCGTTTTAAAACACTGTCGCTCATTATCTTTTAATCTGGCTCTTCTCTTCAGGACTACTGTGTACGTTTAGGCGTACAAAAAAGGAAACGCAAATGGCAGGGTGCTTCTTGTTCTAAAACCGTGATGATCCTGTCACGACACCAAACGTCTTTTCTTTTTCAGTAATGATTTGTTCTCTCCCCGCTTCAACATCAATTGCCTTATACCAAGGCTGCTCCTTTTGTAAACGGTCATTCCTCTTCCTGGGCCCTCCGCATTTAATTCTGCGTACAACTATACTTAACAGCGGGGGCAGCTCTAGCGTCAACTATTACTAGTACTAGCTTAATTCTAATCGAAAGCTGTAGCCGACAATCACAAAATCGAATAGTTTTTTATAATGTTTGGGAAAAATATAAATTTTAAGCCGCTCGTTTGCCAATGTTCCATGAACATCGTGGTAACAGAAAATCCACAGCTCATTTTATACCCAGGTATGCCTTGCGGCATCCTCCGACTGACTTTAATACACCGTTGCAATGGCTACCAATAATGAATGATGACACTATCAACAAAATGTACCCCAGCATCAACCTCGTTCCCAGGGCCCTTTCTCTTCCTCCCTCGAGGGAGGAAGAGAGGACCCTGAGAACGAGATTGTCGTAGCATCGCCTTCTGTTTTAAAGACAGGTATACCTTGCGAAAAGTGAAGCAAATTACCATCGCAAATCTTTCAAGGATGGGCTCACTTTGGGTCTAAAGGCGCCCACAAACGAGGAAACAAAGTGGCGGAAGCAATTTTGCGGAAGCAAATGTTTCCCCGTTTGCGGCCTCAGGAGGCATTTGTTGCGGAAGCAAAATTTACTTCCCGGGAAGCAAAAATGTTTCTGAATTTGTTCAGGAACATTTTGCTTCCTCAGCAAATGTTTCCTCGCTTGCGCGCCGAGGAAGCATTTCGGGAAACAATGTTTCCGCAACAATGTATATTCGTTTGCGGGGGCCTTAAGTTTTAATCACATTTGAGACTACTTAATCCTTTGTTGTTGTGATTGCAGCGGAGCGAGCAACGCGGACGACCAGCAAAGTAATCAGAATTCAAAATAAATATAATCATATAAACTCTTGTTCTTGGGCCATCGTAGCTTGATTAAGAAAATAACACAAACAGCGGTGATAAACATTGTATTCCAACGCATTTTTATGCAACTCCTTTGCTGGGTTTTTACCATAATGCGTCGCGACTGCGACCAGAATGCATCACGGCTACGACCAGAATGCAATGCTCTATGGATGAGCCTCGCTTTGAGCAGAGGTCACAAAACATAGTGAAGAACGATTACCGACCTCTTAATCGTTAATATTTTAAACCTCGCGTGTTGTGCTTACGCCTGTGGTCAAATGGCTACGACCGATCGAAAAATAATATAACTTCTTTAAAACCTTTATTGAGCAATTCCACAGTTTTAATCTAGTACATTTTTTCAAGCACTTAACACATTCTTTTGACATAACTGAGGGAAGGCAATTTTGTTCATCATCAATTGAAGAGTTTGTGATTTAATCAGTAAAATAAGAGTTACGCAATGAGATCACTCTATCTCGAATTGCCTTATTTTTACCTTATAATCTTGCGCCCGTATAATTCTACATTAAACATTTGCCGGAAAGTGATAAAGGTAATATGCATGGCAAGCAGGCGGTAACCTTCGTGTCACCCAGGTTGTACACTTCAGTCTGCAACCATTTTAGTTTAATTTAAATTTAATTTATTCCATTATCACTGCAATTACATAATAATAATAATAATAATAATAATAATAATAATAATAATCCCATTAACGAAAATTAAGTACATAATAAGGCTGTGGGGAAGACCAGAAGGGAACTGACGAACCATACGTGCTAGTCAACCCATTATGAAAATAAAATGTATGGATATATAAAAGCTTAGTTATTTAACTAGCAACTTGTTAACTATCTACTAACTACCTAACTACCTAGCTATCTTAGTAACTAACTAACTAACTAACTAACCAACCAACCAACTGACTAACTAACTAACAGACAACCTTACTAACTAACTGCTGATTTAACCCAATCAACAGCTCACTATGTATTCATTGATGAGCTTTCTAAAGGTCAGCAATTTTGTTCATTCTTAGGGACTAAAGACGACAATGGTGCTCAGCTGTAGAATACCCTGCCACTCAAACACTGCAAAAAATTGCGGCTACGTGGTGACGCGACTACTCTGTTACGCGCAGACTTTGGCTACATGGTTACATGCATGGCTTCATGGCTAAGTTCAAACAATGGCTAAGCTCTGATCTCCATAAACCACCGCACAAAAAATACAATCAAAGCGTCATCCATCCAAGACCCATGCAAGAGATAGGAGTACAATGCAGATTTACGTAGCCGCGTAGCCACGTAGCCACAGTTAGCCACTTTGCAGGCCGCGTATTCGTGAACGAGGGAGCGGCTGTGTATTCTACAATTACTTACTATGCGTCACACTTGTTCTCATAAAGAATACTAACACACTCGGTATATATTACAATTCTGCACTATTCCTTGTCTGTTTTCTTAACACTTCTCACTTCGAGACACTGAAACCAGGAGAATCAAGACTGGGTCTCAGTTATACTATCGTCCATCTTGTTTTCCTGCGCACATCTTGATAAACATACATCCTTTCTTCTGGTATCTATATTATGTATTTGACTCTATCGCAACTGCAGCGACAAGGTACAGTTTATACGATCAAAGAATGCGCCTTGAATACAAATATTCTCCACGAGCATAGTGTAAGTAATAATAATGTAATTTTTCTGTAGAGCGCGAATCATAGAAAGATGCTTTCGCGCGCTTTACAATACAAATCTAACATATGTAGCTTACAATAAATATGATATAAAGTATGAATAAAGTAACAACTAAAGCAATAAATTATACTGATGAAATTTCCAACTGATCAGTAGTACAAATACGCCACAATGCATTTTTCTGGATCGGTATCCTCTAAACAAGAAAATCTAAAAACACTAGAAGTTAAGATTTGTATTAGGGTATCACGCTTCGTTGGCCTTAATTCACAAACGAGCTTTAGCTTGTGGAAAGGCTTCGCCGGCAAATAATGACTTTGTCAAACCTTTATCTTCTTGGGCATTACTTCTGAGGGTCTGCTTCTGTGCTATCAAGGTGTATGAAAATTAACGAAACATTCAAAACCGATTTTTTTATTTGCTTTTTTTGTCTTGTTGCTAAATTTGCTGTCTTACGATGTTTGCGATTTTTGTTAGAGTTGCATTCAGGGGATTCACCTCAGTTAAGTAAAAATGTTTTTAAATCATTAAAATCCGGCCGGAATGCCATTCGGAATCACGCTCTTGCAATCATTTTGTCGAAAGGATAGCCAAAACATCCACTCTTGGTTGGGCTACTGGATGCATTCTATATCCAGTTTCCTTTAAAGTGCCACTATGACCAAAAAAAAAAATTCTTCTTCTTCTTTGGATTCCAAAACTTTACTAACTATACACTAAGTGACCCAAGTTTTAAGCCTTGATTTTAAAAAAAGACAACTGTTTATTTTTACTGGAAGTTTCCTATTTAATGGTCCGCCATTACTAAATTTAAAATCTTCATGAGGGAGCTGGATCTAGAAGAAAAAGACTTACCAGTTTAAGAATGCAATGCGTGTGTACGCGCCTGAATTAATATTCAGCGCGGAAGTATCGGGCTTTCAGACTTAAGTTTTGCATATAAAGCTGTTTAGAGAAAGGTTGTTCGAAAAAAGCATAAAAGCGTACGAGGCAATGACGAAAAGGCATTATGGTAAACTGTCAGTTTGAGTCAACGAAAACATGACGGCAATAGACCATTTACGGATACGGCGGCCATTTTGAAATCCATTGTTTCAAATTGCTATTATGGGATTCCAAGGAGGAAACTGCATACTAATTTGCCCCCTTAGAAACCAATAATAGCAATTTGAAACAATGGATTTCAAAATGGCCGCCGTATCAGTAAAATGGTGTATGCTGTCGAAGACGTCTCCTAGAAATGCATGCTCATGCTGTGTTACTGACATTAAGATACGAGTGAGTTTCAAAATTCAGTCAAATGATCCAGGCCATGAATTAGTAACAAAGTGTTAGGATTCACGGAGAAAGCAAGATTCTGACGATTTTATACTTAATTATTTTATGTCATGTTTTGCAGAGAAAGTTTGAGAAATGTATACAAAAATCGTGGCGCAAGTGCAGAGCCATCGTTTTGCTAATGAACTCTTTTGTTTTTGGAAGTGTTTTCGTAGCGTGATGGCGGGAGAGAGCTTCAATATAAGTCTGTGCGTACTGCCACTTCATCAACGCTATGTCTTAAAAACTCTTTCATCCAAATAGCTCGCCATCGTAGGTCTTCGCTGTACGGTCGTGGCATCGTTCACTTCATGTTGAATACTGTCCCATACTACCTTACGGCATTGTCTCGAACGCTCTTAGGCTTCTTTTGGACAACCTTTCTCGAATCAGCTGTATAATAAGCTAGTGAGTAAATAACATCACTTTTCTCTAGATCCAACCCTCTGAGGTCATATAGGTCAGTTTTGAACGTGAGTAATCTCGGACCGTTAAATCCAAAAGTTACACTCAAAGTAAACAGCCTTTGGATAAAAATCAAAGGTCAAAATTATGTCAGTCAGGTGTTATTTAAGGAGACGCTTTTTCAAAATCTGAAGGACAAAAGGAAGTGACGTTTTGATCATAGTAGCACTTAAAAAGGATTTGAGAATAAAATCTTGAAAAGACGAAGTTATAGCAGCACAAACTTCGCATTCACATCTTTCTCGGAACTGTAATCTGCGATTAGGCGTTGTTTTTTCAGTGCTCTTTTGGGGCAAATAAATTGTATTTAAGCGCCCTCTCAAAAACGCCCAATTGCAAGTTGATTACGAAATTAAACGAGACTCATTTATAAGTTAAGTGCTCAGGCTACCTTACGCCAGGGTGGGTATGTGGTGCAGTTGGTGACTCCGTAGAATCTCAATCAAGATTCAACTTCAGGCAGGTCTCGTTTAATTTTTAATGCTATCTCATCACTACTGCCCAAGAGATTCCATGAGATTTCAAAGCTAACATTCAATAATAATAATAATTATAATAATAATAATAATAATAATAATAATAATAATAATAATACTAGTAATAATGTAGTGGTTTTCAATTGAGTGTCGTAAAGCCAAAACCAAACCCTACTTTGGCCAATCAAAAAGGTCGGAGACAATCCGGCAAACCAATCAAAACTCGAAGTAATTACACGTAGCCGACACAAAGCGCGGGAAAATGTGCACGTGCAAGTCACCATTGGTTTTGGTTTCACTTCTGATTGGTTGAAAAAATGGCGCGAGAACTTTGAACCAATCACTGAGTGAAGTAATCATAAACCAAAGTAATTCACTAATTACTTTCGACACTCAATTGAAAACCGCTCTAATAATAATAATGATGATGATAATAATAATAATAATAATAAGAGAACTTTATTTCCACACGATAATGCTTAAAGCTGACTAGCTTATGGGGTCGTGAACAAATGAAATCAAACCAAATTAATACATATCAAATCATATTGGTTCTTGAGGAGAGGGGAAAACCGGAGTACCTAGGAAAAAACCTCTCGGAGCAGAGTAGAGAAGCAACAAAGTCAACCCACATATGACGACGGCTCTCGGAATCGAACCCGGGCCACATTGGCGAGTGCTCTCACCACTGCGCCACAGACAACACATCCTTCGCAAGGAGCAATACTATTTATTGACATCTAACAGAAACAGTAACCAGGGGTCATGGTGCCAGGTAACGATGGACACATCAGCGTCTGTGGCACCTGCATGTGAGCAGTGCAAGTAAAAATGCAATAAAAGCAAACATTT
>NC_090871.1:47218673-47223673 GCF_036669935.1 Montipora foliosa | reverse complement strand
TAGATTTCATGGATCCGGTTAAGAACATTCTTGGTGAAGACACATTGACGAGTCATTCAACTGTGATTTGTTAACCGGGCCCCAGTTGTTCGAAGGCTGGATAAGGTTATCTGGTATCTAACAGTATCAGTCTGTGTAATGATTTCAGTATTTCTTCCTGTAACCATGAATATGAACACCTTACGCACATCTAAGTAAGGCTGTGTTTGAAAACCTTGGACAATGTTCAACATGAGGTATATTTTTAATACATTCTGGATAGCGACCTATCCACTGGGTAGAGTAATGAAGCCTTTGAACACATGTGTCACCAGTTTGCCTTTTGTGTGATCTTCTGGCAAATACTGTGTGTTGGGTTTAAAAAGAAAGTTGGGTGTAAATAATATTGATATGATCTTGTGAACAGTCAAGTAAGTTTACATGTGGCAGAGAATTCAGACTTTCTCTCAAGTGTTACCAAGTAATGATTTAAAAAAGGGAGTTTTACTTTTGGTGGCTTAAGGGAAGCCGTCCATTCTAAAGTAAGCAAACTTTTTCATTTATGTTGAAAGCGTGTGGTTGATATAGTGGCTTAGTGTAATCTTTTCTCCTCCATCCACATTACTTTCAATAAATATTGACCCCCATTTTCAGCATTATTTATATCACCTCTACAGTAAACATAGCTTATACAATATTATATGAGTAATCCCTGCCACCAAAACAGACCTCACATAAAATGTGACTGGAATTTTATCCTTATTTTAAGAATTAATTTAAAATAGTGGCTGAGTATAAGCTTTACTCCTCCATCCACATTACTTTCAATAAATATTGACCCCCACTTTCAGCATTATTCATATCTCCTCTACAGTAAACATAGCTTATACAATATTACAGTATATGAGTAATCCCTTCCACCAAAACAGACCTCCGGTAAAATGTGACTGGAATTTTATCCTTATTTTAAGAATTAATCTAAAAGGGTATTAAATGATATGTGGCGTGTGCTCCTCAAATGCCACGCTTAAATTGCGACTGGAATTTTTATGTGGGCTTTCTTATGTCATAAGAGGAAAACAGTTTCATTGAAAAATCTATTATACCCTTGAATGAAAACGACAAGGATAGATTTTAAATTACTGTATATTGGTGCAATCACTTTACCTTTTTCAACTACATTTGTATCTTTCACTGTTAATTACATGTAACTTACAACAGAAGTTAAATGTGTTAAGTGAAAGCTAATGATTTTCAATATTGGGCAATTTTGTAGTTACAGTTAACTAAACGTGGCAGTTTTTGTACTTTGTACATGTACCTTTTACATGTATATCACTGAAAATTGTCTTTACCTGAAACATTGTCTTGTTCTCTTTCAGTAGCTGAACATTGTTATCGTCATTAATTTTTGTCATTTTAGACCTCTGTAGTTTTCTATGTTTTAAAATTTTCTGTGATTTTCTGGCTCAGCTTTGTTCTTACTCTGAGAATGACAATAATATCATTATTTTTCCATTTATTAGAAAGGAGAATGTAAACACTTCTTACACAACTGGTGGCACAGCTCAACTTTTGTTGATCTTGAAGTGTTGCTGTTCTTGTTCAACAAATTTTGAATTCTTTGACTTTACGATGACAGTTATGTCAAATACTGAAATGGGCAATTTAGCAGGCAGGTACAGAAGTCTGACCGCTCACCTCAGATCAAGGAAAAACGGTTTTGTGAACCAAAACTATTCTACGTTCGCCCTGATTTCACCACGGTTAGCTTAAAGATTAGGGCTAGGGTGATAATTTTCTTGAGGCCTTATCATTTTTTTGACGTCCACCCGAGTTGATCCAGTCCGACTTTTGTAGCTGCCTCAATTAAACAAAATTATTGTAGTTAATTAAGTTGAACAAAAATGGAGACAAGCTCTATTCCATTAAACAAGTTGCCATCAGTTGAGCAGCATCAGTTCAACATGCCTAGTTCAGACAAATGTTGCATGCTGCTGAACTGTGTGTTATTGCATATGCATATGGTGAAGACATATTAAGATTTTTAAAGTTTTATGTGAGGTAAATGTGTAATATCCATGAGTAGAGGAAGGTAAAATGTACATTGCCTATTGTTGGGAGGATAAAAGACCTATTTTGGTCATTTAAGAGTTATTTATATGCTGAAAGGTGGAATGTAGTTTTTGATATTGTATCTCACTAGTAATGAATTATCTCTCTTTGGGTTTTGGTTTAACATTTAGGCATTTCAACTAGGGTTTCATTAAGATTTTCATCAGCATGTCATCAGCATTTGACAGCTGGGCTTTTTTTCATGTTTTCGATATAATGTGAGCAGAAAAGATTAAACAGCTGTACAATGTCTAGGGGAAAATAGTGTGCACAGCTCTTAAAGAAACCTTTGAAATTTGAAGTTTTTTTCAGTTGTGATCGTATCCCCTGTTTACTTTCCCCATAAAATGCTGGAAATTCCACTTCTTAGGTCCAATATGATTTTACAATTTCAAAACGTTTGATATTGAGATCTTATTTGGTTGTGAAAGTTCTTCCACATTGAGCCACTGGCTTCGAAAGTAGAAGCTCCTAGCTGTTATCCATGGTCATGGCTATAGCATCTACTCTGTAGTTCATGTACCGGTTTAACCTGAACTGATAAGAGATAGGTACCGCAACTTTGTGTTTTTAAAGATTTGCTTCTGCTGAACCTAGTGGTAAATTTCATTATTATTATTATTATTATTATTATTATTATTATTATTATTATTATTATTATTATTATTATTATTATTATTATTATTATTATTATTATTATTATTATTACCGGACGGGTATTATTATTATCATTATCATTATCATTATCTCCATTCCTTATTGACTCAGCTGGCAGGATATTCGGCCTGGTTTATAGTCCTTGGGAGCAGGTTACAACAAGTCACCATGGGTCCTAGGTCTCTCTTTTCTTTTTTCTTACAGGGACAGTACTTTCCTTAGTATCTTTGCTGTCCCCAGCAATGCTTTTTTCTGGATCACTTCCAACCTCACATTCACGCCGATTCGCTTCATGTACTCCTTAAAGTTGACTGATACAACTCTGAGGGCCCTGATAACAGCAGGCACTTCAATTACTTTTTGCGTGTGCCAGACTCTATTATTATTATTATTATTATTATTATTATTATTATTATTATTATTATTATTATTATTATTATTATTATTGTTATTATAAGTAGTGGTATAAAATTTCCCAGCAGTAATAATAGAGATACATGTGACTAATAACGATTGAGTAATCACTCTCTACAATTTAGCTTTCGACATGACTATTAACCAAACCCTTTGTCTATTGAGTATTCTTGTATTTAGTAAAGAAAAGGCGTTGGAGTTGGATTATCTTAAATTTGAAATATTTCCTCTGTTGTTCTGTTTTAGGTCCTTTGTCGGATGCATCATTCAGCCATTAATATCGGTTACATGAAAACTGTTTGTCAGACCGTATTCTGAGAAGATGTAATAACTATTATAAATTGTGGTATTTGTAATTACTGGGATGTATGGCTTCCTGTCTTAAGTAAAAACTAGGGAGGTAAGTCCTCTCAAATTTGGCTTTTAGCATCAATGGTTTATTCTGCTAATAAAAACTTTTTGAAACCCCACCTTGCTTTATGAGAACCAGTCTTCTTGATCAAAAAACACAACCAGTGAAGAATATTTAACAAATGAAATGACTAACTGGATCCTGTCTTTATTAGAAATTTAGGCAAAGTTCAGGATCGATAATTTTTTGGGGGGAACACGAATTTTGTCACGTGATTTTCAGTTTAAATCACTTGACAGAACCTCACTTGATAACGATTCTTCGTTCGAATCGAAAGTTCGTGTACCTTAGAAACTATCGGTTCCCAAAGTTTTAACTTGTTCTCTTCTAAATCAATAAAAGGAAATATAGTTGTACATTTTGATAACAACAAGTTGGAAAAAAGCCTTTCGGCTTCTGTCCTGGGAACCAATAAAGGTGGCAAAGTATTCTGGATTTGCTTGTTCTCTCTTTTTAGCAGTTTCCGTTTAGGGTTCGGAAACAGGCACTGCAAGCTTAAAAAAGCTTAGATATAGTGTTTTAGCATGACGTCAAGGCGGCCATGATGGAGAAGTGAAACAAACAAACAGCGGTCGGGTTGGAGGAGTGAGAGCTTCTATTTTTATGAAAATTCTTCCTTTTGTTTTAGTATACAAATATGGCTGCTGGTCACATGAGCGAACACCCACTATAAGTTGATGACAGGTTCCCTAATTAGTTTAATCCTTAATCTAAAACCTCGAGAAAGAAATACCAGTGTTGTTGGGATTTTTCCTACGAAATGAATTGTTTGTTTCCATGCGGTATAGCATTGTTACGCAAATATTCCCAGCTAATCTTTTACTGACCTCGATACTCCGCAGTTTCTCGACCTGCTCACCATTCATCCTTAAGGCAACTTCCCCCCTAGGGCATTTCCTCCCCCTACCCCAGAGTGAGTCAAAAAAACATAACGATGCGATAGACTGAATTGCATATATGGCCTGTGGTACACTATGGCTGCCTACAAGGGCATGCAAGGAATTGAACAATTTCAGTTTTTGCTCAGTACACGTCTTCTGATCTCAAGGCAGGCGCCTTTTTAGGAGCTTGGGATCAAGTTGCGTGAGAATTTCAATTTCGAGGAACCTTTGTCATCGGATCTCTAGCCTGCGTTGCAAGCGTTTCCGTGGGGTTTCCACGCAAATTTCGATGTTTTGGCCGCGCGAAAATTGGGGCGAAAGTGCTCGCCTTATTCTCGCCTTATTCTCGGCCGAAAAAAGAGTTCGCTCCTCGCCCGCTGGAAACGCTTGCTATGCAGGCTATCGGATCTCGCATTTCATCAAAAAATAGCAGGCGTAGCAAGCGATTCCGTAGGGTTTCCGCGCAAATTTCGATCATATCATACATATCATACATCTTTATTTGCCCTCGGATTTTTAGAGTAGCTTGGTGTAGCTAAAAT
>NC_090871.1:47196173-47216173 GCF_036669935.1 Montipora foliosa | reverse complement strand
TTATTGGTGTCTCTAGAGATTGGTTGAAAACGTCCCATATGAAAATCTGTCATGTTCTGGCAGGGGCACCCAACGACCAATTTGTTGTAAAATGTATTATTATACCCCAGTTAATGAAAATAAATGTTATTAAGGCATTTTCAGGTGTTTTTCAGTGTTGCTGGGAAAACATTATCTGTTCCTTTTTCCCAGCGAGACACACAAGAAATTTCCCAGCCAGCTAGATAAATTGGTTGGTTTCCCAGCCAGCTGATCAAATTTATTTCCCAGCCAGGAATTCCGCGCGCTTTCAAATCCCTCGATCCAAAACGACCGGACAAAACAGGTTTTTTCTGCAAGCGCAGTCACTCTGACCAGCCGTCGTATGTTTGTGAATATTCTCTGCGAGAGGGAAGGGGTTCTTTCTTTTTTTTTTTTTTTTTTTTTTTTTTAGTCGTCCTCAGTCTTCAGAGTTTCTACAGCCAGCTCGGGTTGAAATGCTAGAAAAAGTCAGTAATTCCCAGGCAAAACCTCTATCAATAACAAAATTTCCCAGCCAGCTCATCGAAACACCTGTATTTTTGCCAGCCAGCAAGATTCCTCTGGGGAACAGATATTCGTTGGGTGCCCCTGTTCTGGTTGCCGTCGCCGTTGTTAAAGCTCAGCGCATAGATGCGGTGGCGACAACTAAGTATCATCGACCTAACGGAGGTTTGCGGCAAGCCGTTTCATGAAAACAAGGGTTTGTTGGAATGGCGCAGGTAGAGGTTGTTTTGAACGGGAAATGAAATGTGCATAACGTCCCCACTATTAATGCTGTTGACGGAGGGTGCTTACCATTAAGCCAAAATTTCCGGAGATGTCGGTTGGAAGTCAAATAGAACGATACGGTCCAGTTCGGTCCAACCGGAAATTTTCCGGAGAAAAAGGACCACCTCCAGGGGTGGTACACTTTGACCGGTCGGATAGGTTGGACTGAGATTTTCCTTACCTTTTTACCACGTTGTTATTTCCAGTACCGCTCTTATGCCTCCACCAATTGAAATTTAACACCAATTCGAGACAGCTGGAAGGGAACGCCTGAGCACAAGGGCGCTTTCCATTCGACAAAAATCACCGGTTTAAATTTTCGGAATTTTCGCTGGTCGAATGGAACGCGTCCTTTGAGTAAAACAAAAGCAGATCAAATTACATCAATACAAAGAGGGTGTACTCAAAACGTATTCCTAAATTTTCGAAAAGTTTTCCCGGAATTTTGACCGTTCCATTCAGTTTCGGACCGGAAATAAAATCTCGAAATTTTTGGTCGAATGGAAAGCGCCCCAAGCTAGGCCAGTGAAAACGAAAAATCGTTTACCATTATTATGCAAAGTTCACCAACCCGGTTTTTTTCTTTTCGACAAATGGTAAGCACCAGAGACTTGAATGTTTCGCTCCCCAGTTCGCGTGCAACAGGAAATAAAAATCTGGTGGTAAATTGTCTTTTTTCATGGAAATAAAATACCAAGTTTGCGCACAAGACGGAAAACATACTTTACCAGATAACAGATAAGGAGAATGACCTAGTTTGCATTTCATGTCATAATAACCAAACTTTCATATTTGTCGACTCGAAAGAGCTACTGGACGGTAGTCAATGTTCCGCGCGTGGAGCTCGAAGCAAGTGCGAAGGCCCCGTACCCCGACGGCTAAGAGAAACGATGGGGTCTGGGAACAAGAATGGCTTTCCATTCGATATTTTGTGTACCGTTCGAAATCCGCAAGAGTCCGCTGGAGGTTGCAGGTGTTTTAAAACAGCAATGATCGAAATAACTGGAGAAGTCAAATTTCGCAATCACTGTGCACCTGAATCGATTCCAGAAGGCTCACATTTGATAGTTTCATTTCAGGATGTGAGCTTGATGGATGGGCCGTCAGTAACGATTGGCGAAGTAGAAGTTGATCTCGTGAATTACAAGAAGGAAAGAGCTTTGACGTACAGTATTAAGTGTGCCCTGCCATCGCCCATAGCACCGGACTACAGTGTTTCTGCTGTCTTGAATGTTGCTTGGGAACGGACAATGGACTCTTGGATCAGGAAAGGGGATTACCTCACTGATACAACGCATCCTGTCCACCTCAAAGATGGAGTTAATTTCTACAGAGTTGATGTCGAGCTGGTTCAATATAATTAAAGATTTTGGTAAGTGCATTAATTCTTGAAGAGTTGTAGGTTCAAATCCCATCTAGTACTCGGGTCATCTCATAACGACTACCGACGTATACAGTAGGCGGCACTTCTCCTCTTCTTCTCCCAGCACTTCTATCCTTTGATTGCACTCATGTGATAAGATGGCCATTTTTGTGTTTTTGGTAGTGTCCTTTCCACCAACATGGTCACCGTAATGCAAGAATGCAATCAAAGGATATCTTCAATACTTGAAGTATTTCTCTAAGCTTGGATGGATGGTTTAAGCTTGACTCTTTTATCAGTTATTTTTCATATAGACCTTTTCGGCTTGTACATTTTGTTTTCCCAATACAGATCATGTGATAATACTCAGGAGGCTAGGTCCTTTGTTTTTTTCATTAAAAAGAGTGCATGCAGGTATATTCATGCTTGCATGCCCTCATTTTAATGAACAAAACAAAAGACCAAACCTCCTGAGTATTATCACATGATCTGTATTGGGAAAACAAAATGTACAAGCCGAAAAGGTCTATTGATCTGATCGTGCATTGCTGTGATTCAAAGTCTTTCTTTTTTCGCTTTAAAAAAATGTTCCTGGACCATCGTTGATAATTTGTTAGAAGGGACGAAGTATAGGAATCTTTTTTCTTTCTTTCTTTCTTTCTTTCTTTCTTTCCCTCTTTTTTTTTTTTTTTTTTTTTTTTTTTTTTTGGGGGGGGGGGGGGGGTGGGGGTGGGGTGGCTCATGATTTTTCTTGTGCATGCAGAGTATTTCTTCCCCAAGTAGGATTTGAGTTTGGTAATTCTCCTCAGCCTCATTCAGAGGAGGTGATGGCGAATTTGACAACTAGCCCAGGAAAGACTATAATATGACGAACCAAGGGGGAAATATTATTGACTGGAAATGAGTTGTTGTACTTTCATTGAATGCAATATCCAGCTATCGTGTGACTGACGGTAACACGGCTCACCGGGCTAATTACAAAATTTTATGATTCTCTTGGTATTGTTAAGAAAAAGTATGAGATATTTAGGTATAAGTTTACAAGTTGGAGAATGTTTGGACTGCATCCCGTTTGTATTGAGCATACATTTTTCATGTGATGAATGCTGGGCAAAGCTTCATTTTTGACCAAGCTTTTTATCCAAAATTGAGCAGAGGGAAAAGGACAAGATGATGATGATGATGATGATGATGATGATAGTAATGATAATGGCAGAGGTTCCAACTTCTCTTGGCAATATCAAGAAAGAAGAATGGATGTGTAAGAGTGGGACCCCTTGTATGTACACCAGTACCCCCTCAGATTGATTTGCCTGCTCGTTGCCCCAGGTTACAGTGCGCTCTTAACCCATTTGCTCCTCAGGGACCCCAGGGTCCCCAAGTTGATGAGTAGAATCGTCTGGCGCCACACTGGGTAAAATCTGTTAATGTACGACTCCCAGGAATCAATGGGTTAAGATGAAATGTTGGGTTTTTGAGGTGTTATTTTGCATTCCCTCGGGTCTATGGGAGGAGACTGCTGAAGAGGTTTAAAGTTGAAAAGTTTATTTGCAAAATTTGTTTTTGTTTACTGCACTTTTCACAATTCTTTGGAATCTCGGCTTAGCGCGGTCAAACGTCAAACTGCACTTTGGCAACCATATATTAATTGAACTTAAAACATCTCAAATGTACCATGTTAGCCTGAGGTTCATTGAATGCTCTTGTTGGTGAAACTATTATGTAGACGAATCCCAAAAAGTGATATCAATCATGGGATTGACGCTTTACACAGAGATGGAGACGCAGAAAAATCAGCTAAGAAGTGGATGATGTGTGATCCTAACCTGCGATCAGGCCCATTTTTAGCTTCGCCCATATGTTCTCTTATGTCGTCGCTCGCTAAAATTGGGCCTGACCAAAAGTCTCTCAAGAATTCCGTTTGGTCGGCCAAATTTTGGCCGACCAAACTCGTGATCTGATTGGCTGTTGAAACGCCGGAAGTGAAAATGCCATCGTGATTGCGCGAAGCTCTCGCGAAGTCCTCGAGACTAATCCGCCATAAGTGTACGAAGAAATTTGCTCCCTTTTGTTCTTACAATGCCGTGGACGGTGCAACTTGATTTTTTTTGTATAAATGGAGATATGCCATCTGAAATATCTCATAACTTGTCCAGAATCGGGTTTGAATCTCTGGAACGAGTGAAATTAGCGATTCCGTTGTCGAGCTCTGTGGCCATGGGGTTGAAAGAACTTTGGCACAAAGTTCCCTGATGTTTTGAAAGCCGCTAAATAGCTGGTTCTTTCAAATGGCAATGAAAGCCGATGCATATTGGTTTCCTGGATGAGACAAGGGACATATATATCAACAGGAGGAGATGCTGATAAAATCGCAAGTTACACGAATGCATGTTTTGAATATCTGTGTATCAAACGGCTTTATTTATTTACTGTACATGACTGATGACACGGTTTTTTTGCACACTTCATAATATTTCCAGTTGATTTAACTTAAAACTCACACTCCAGAAACTAAAATGGCATGTTTCCAGAGAGATCAATTGTACAACAATAAAAGAAACTTTGCGAGTCCATCTTACTGTTCGTACTCCATCAAAAAATTAACAGCCAAACGTATCATGATGTTACTGCGCGCAATTCTAGAAATACACTGCAACTGAAGATATTACCCGAAAAAATCACCAAAGAAACCTTCATGGGAAACACGTTAAAGGAATAATGTATTTCTCTTTTTTTTCTTTAAAAATCTATTGCCAAACCGTCCAACGACAAAATGCTAGGTTATCTCAATTACAAATTAAGATGTCAAGCTTAAAAGATTGCATATTCAGTGAAGTTCGGAGGGAGAATTACACCGGCCTTTGCCGCAATATAGTCGTCGAAAACATTCCCCATGCTTTAAATGTGTTTTTCTCAAATTAAAGGCAACGGTAACTTTCGAATTCGTTTATAATATTCCTCCCACGGTAATTAACTTTGGTCAAAACAAAATAGCGTGAATCTGCCGTCCACGCGTGTATTGGTGTAATGAAAGTAAATTTGATTGGCCGACGAAGGACATGTCAATCAATCAAAAAAGGTGGGAGGAAGGAATTTCGAAGAGGAATTTGGTCAGGCTCTATTTTTCGTTTCGCCAACTCCACATTACGTAGCACGCGAAACTAAAATAGAGCCTGATCGCAGGTTAGTGTGATCCAGGTTCGCTTCCTAGATTCATTTTCATATGAGGGTTGAGTTTGTTGGTTCTCTGTAGTACCCTTCTCCAAGAGGTTTTTCTTCGGGTACTCTAGTTTTCACCTCTCCTGAGAAACAACATTTGATTTGATTTAATTTGATTTGATGTGATTTGCATTAACTGGTTGACTTTGGTTTACATTGTACCCAATTAGTGCTCCAGTGCTAGAAGACTAGACACTGAAATAAGTTCCTTACCTTTCCTCTTTCATAGTGCATGGTTTACTCTAAAAAAAAAAAAAATGAACAATCAGCATCTCTCAAATGTGAGATCCTGCAGAATTATGAAAATTGCAGTAAAAATACCTTTGAACTATCTTAGAGAAAGCATGTCTTATGAATCAGAACAAATTTATGAAGCTCTCCTTTTTCAACCAGCACAAATGTAATACTGGTAGTTTGTGCTTCGTTCCATTTTCTGCCCAAGTGTAATCCTTGAAGATCCTACTTTATCTAAAGTGAAAAACTTTAATCATCATTGGGGGATTCCTTGAGCAGGAATAGCTCAAAGGGGCTATGTCATGTTATTTTAGGGTGTTTTGGGGAAATCTTTAGTTAATTACGAGTTTAAAACTCGAAAATGGTATTGTGGAATTCCTTTACTGATATCATTACATCACAAACAAGATGATTCTGGGCAAAAACGACCTTTATCTACTGTAGGTGATATTTGCCATTTAAAACTTGACCTTTTTCAAGATTACCCAAATGCAATCCCTTTCAATCTTGTCCATTTATGGTGTCCATCCATGGTTCTATTTCCTGTTGTGGTATTTCTTTCATGTTGTTCAATATTGGAATGTTTCATTCTACTTTTCAGGCATTTTGGTTGTCATGAAATGACATCATTTGCGTGAAATAGCGTCTTTAATTTTTTTTAATTTACTGACTTAAAAAGCTTCTCTTTACCCACTCAGTTTTGCACCCACTTGCAACTGGAAAAATATACATTGTATGCAGCATATTTTAAAAGCCTTTCATTTGTTCTTTCAGGAATCATCCAGATGACATGAACTTATTTGCATATGTATACAACAGGTTTTCAGACAACGAACATTTCTATCCAGAATTGATAAATTACAAATTTTGGAATAATTTATGTGCACTTTAAATAAGATTACCTTTAATTATTGGTTGGTTTCACTTTTATAGCATCAATGACAGCAACAAATTTTGTTTGTGTGACTAAATATTACAACATTGCAAATTGAGGGGCAGGTACAAAACATGGGTCACAATAATTACGGTAAGTCACACGTCATTGTTTTTAAGAAACAACCAAAGTTAACAATAGCCCTAAAAACTTTTGATTAGGACAACGTTTGGTAAAGCAATGACCTGTGACTTTGTACTGGCCGGCAAATTGAGTCGAAATGAAATTTCAATTACGTAATTAAAATAACAACATATAGATACAGTATAACAATTACCAGTATATTGAAGAAACTACAATCATTGGTTATCAAATATTTTCAAGAATATTGAAGTTCTTGTAAACACACCTTATGTGTCTAATTTCAAATCCTGATGAAATGAATAATAATAACTCAGTGGATTTAGATTCCAGCCGCTGTGCAGTATTAGCCTGCATAATAGGCGCTTATTTATCCGAGGGCAAAACAGGAGAGGCGAGCATGTGGCTCAATTAAGACAAGGGGAAGAGAAAATTATTATTCTCTTCCTCTCCTCTAGCGCTTCGTGTCCACCTCTCGCACTTTGTCCTCGGCTAAATGAGCACCTGTTATGCAGGCTAGCACTGTACATAAGTTTAAAAGATGTATTTTAAAAGGAACCTCCAGAATCCTACTAAGGAATAACTTCAAACCCGAGGAATGATATTTGCTGTAATCTAATTCGTCTAAAAATTCTCCAAAGTAAATAATATTTATGAATAAGGAATTTAATATCATGATCACCGAAAAAGGACTATAATAAAAGAATGAGGAATTTTCAAATTTTACTGTCATCTTGAATGTTAAATGGTTGCCTTATTGTTTGGGTACAAAGAGCTTTAAATTTAGTATAACAACAAGGAAAGCCCTAACATGTAACAATAATAATATTAATTATAATAATGACCAGGAAATTTGAAAGCAAAAATAAATAGAGGATTCTGAAGTTATTTTATTCTACATACAAAACACTTAAAAATGTAAACAAATTTGACTGTAACATTGGTTTCCAGTGGTTTAATTTACAAAGCAAGTGTGGTTCAGCATTGTCTGTAATCTTATCAAAAACAATATTTGTAATCACAGTGGTTAAAATGTTGTGCCAAGTGAGTCCACAACAAGATGACAAATACTGCTGTTAATAAGAGTACAGACAACACTGATTTGTTTTTTACCACAATATTCAACTTCAAAGAAAATGTTTATTTCAGAGCGCGACCAAGATTGCGACACAAAGTTTAAGAGCAAGCGTTGTCTATAACTTTCTTGCAATCAGATCGGTTTATGTCCCAAAATGAGCATTTCTGATTTGCCCTTACAATTGCGTGACTCATTGACACAGCAAGACGCGAGCAGCATTGTCTAGACTCTTGTCGACAAAGGCAAATTAGCCTATCAGATTGCAAGATTAGAAGTAATTGCGGTAAAAAGTTGTTTTGTTGGAGGGGAGGTTCCTAGTAGCAAAGATTAGCTCATGTGAAACTTGATCAAGGTTAGTCCTCATTAGGACTAAGGTTGGTGACATTTAACAACAATAATTATTCGCCAAAGGCAAGGTGAATATTGGTGAATAAAAACCAAGAGGAAATCAAAGTTTTTATTCACCGATATTCACCGAGCTAGAGGTGAATAATGATTTGTTTTAGTATACGTGTAATTACATAGGTGATTATTTGAAAAATATGCACTTTTTTTTAAACTATTAATTTCTTTGTCACCTTGACAAGACGTCTTGCGGTCATTTTGAAATAAACGCTTAGGTGATTACCGGTATCACATAATAATCACCTCAAGTGTAACCAATCAGCATAGAGAATTTTCAATAATCACCCATGTAATTATACTAATGACTGATGTTTCAACAACCCGAGCAGAAGTCATCCTCAGAAACATGTAATTTGTGTACTGTCAATGAATCGTATATGTACTCTGGGCCCGGTTGTTCAAAAGCCGATTAACGCTTAATATATCTCAGTTTATATCTACCCACAAATGCTGGTGAATGCTGATATTTGGACGAACTTTACATTAGAAGAAGTCAATCTTGAAAAGCAAAAAGAAGCAAAAGAAACTTTTGCCAAAAAGTTGAAAACATGAAACAACCGGGCCCAGCTGGTCTTCAGAACCCGGGGGGGGGGGGGGACTCCCATATGGAACAGACAGGGATACTCGTCGGAAATTTTGAATTTAACCTCTAAAGGTGATTCCCTGGTTTTGCATTGCGCAACCCTACTGCGCATAATTTCTCGCGTCATAGGTGCGTGAAAATCCGCCATTTTTAGTCCGGTCATTGACGTATTAAAATTATAATATTTTAAGTCGCCAAGGTCAAAATTTGCTTAAGCCACGCCCAGATTGGTCTCCTTTAGGGGTCACAAAAAGCTTGAGCCACGCCCAGATGGTCTCCTTAAAACGGGAGAAATCCGCAAAAATGATCCCTTTCATGGTCTCAACAGAGGTGAAGAGGTTGCAGAGATTTAAACCAAGAATCACAAACTGTTACAATGCTCGCTCCATGAAATGCTTTTTATCATTTGTCATTTACGTCGCTTTAAATGAATTGATGTAGTTTACAAGTTGTGTTATTCTTTGTATACTTTGTTTCTCGGATGCGTTGTGCACGCGCTATCCTTCAAGGGATGGTCACTCAAGCGCGTGCTCTCGCAATAATGTTGCGACAACATCTGGCAAACTTTCAAGCTTTGAAAAGCTTTGAAAGTCTTTCGTAAGGTTTTTACAAATTTCCTGAAATTTGCTTTGTTCTAGTGATTAAGGCAACTCAAACTTCTCACGGTGTTTCTCCAAAATAAACATCAGCTTTTGGGAACAAGTTTTGAAATCACTGGAGCAAATCTAGGACTTTGTACATGTTGCTGTCGCGTATTTTGGTGGACTCAAGTTCAGTATGCTTTTTAACAAAAACTCTTAGTCTCAATCTCAAGTTTTCAAAGTAGGTGATGATTGGGCAAAAATGGAGTTGATAGTAAAGAGGGTAGGCGATAGGCAAGCTCCAATTTAATATGGCAGCTCGATGAATTCATGCGACTTGTCAGTTCTCCTTATAAGTCGCTTGCAATGCAAGCGGAGTTCTTTTGGGGGCTACATTTGCAAATGCTGTAAGCCCTAAATACGGTGGCCTCTAACTGACACCCAGTAACGTGGCATTAATAATCGTTCAGGTTCAGGCTATGGTCAGGTTGCTTTAACCATAGTCTCCTGCCTATCTGAAAGAAGGAGGTGTATCTGAAGAGAATTTGTTTTAAGCTTTACGCAAAGTCTATTCCCTGCCGAAGCTTCCCCATAAGCATGGAAATCCCCGGCAATAGGCCTTTTGCAACTAACGATCACATGGTACAAAATCCGCCATGCTGGAGGGCAAGCTCATTATTATTCCCCCACTGGGACATTAAAGCAAAGAGACCTGAACCAGTCAAGCTTGACTTGCCTTTGTTTTAAAACCTTTAAAGCCTTTGTTTTAAAACAAAGAGACCTGAACCAGTCAAGCTTGACTTGCCTTTGTTTTAATGTCCCAGTGGGGGAATAATAATGAGCTTGCCCTCCAGCGTGGCGGATTTTGTACCATGTGATCGTTAGTTGCAAAAGGCCTATTGTTTCTCGACCTGAAATCAACAAATATGCCTAGCCTCATTTCCGTTACTATGACCTCATTTCAATCTTCAAAAGGAAGATTTTTCAAGGCGTAAGACGTTGGGTCTATTTTGCTCTTGGTTCACTTTAAATCAAGTTAGACAAATTTCTTTTTCACAACAAGAGAACATTCTTTTCGGAAGCGGCTCAAGCCTTCCGGGCGCAAGATGCGCGCGCAACTACGTCAGCCATTTTGGGCGCGAGCAAATGGCTTTCTCTTTTACTGTGTGACACTAGGGCCGTTTAGACGAGAGAAAATAAGCCGCGGCTTACTCTGGCCGCGGCTTACGTAAGACGCGAACACCCCGTATAAATGGTACAAAATCTACGTTCACGGCTTTCTCAAGCCGCGGCTTATCCTGCGGCCTGGAAGTTTATACTCGTATAAATAGTTCCTTTCGCGTATTATGTACGCCGGGGCCAGAGTAAGCCGCGGCTTATTTTCTCTCGTATAAACGGCCCTAGTGAAAGAAAGAATGATTAGACGAGATGCGACTTCATTGACGACTTGGCCGATAACTGGCTTCGACCTTTCACTCAGCTTTGCACTCACTCATTAAAAACTAAAGAGAACCACGCGCCATTGCAAAACGGAAACCTGTCTTAATTTTCAGCCCTTCTACTGTTCCAAGTATGAGAAAAAAAAGATATTATCCTATTTCCACTTTGTATTTTATATTTTTCAAATCCCACTTAGTAAAAATTTATATTTCTACGGAAATACGCTTGTCAGGTTTAGTTTGGTTCTTCTCTCACGCCCTTCATAACTCAATCTCCATTTTGCCGATTTACTCAAAACCAAACCGGAAACGATTCCACCTAGAAATGATGAACTCCTGACCTAGACTAATTTAATTATCTTGCTCCCTTCCTTTCCGTTAAATGCAAAAACAGGTTTTTCTGTTACCAACGCGGCGGCGTCACTCACCTCAAAAAAGCACCGCACATCGATTCACTAGTCCCCATGCTTCTACCTACCAACATGTTCGTAGAGGCCTGAGACTAAATTAATCATAACTTGAGCATCACAATCAATTTAACCAATCAATTATATCATTGAGCATTTGATCACAAACCTAATTGCAGCATTTTTAGCCACCTTCACGCGCTGTCGAGATCAGTCGCCCTTTCCAACTAAGATTTCTCAGTTTTGATCCACTCAGAAAGACCAGATAAAGCGAGGGAAAGTACTGGTTTTCTGAAACTCAGTAGCTGGACACGCTGTTCCACTGTCAGGAAAGATACAAATGATGCAGTGCATTTCACGCTTAGTTCACGCTTCTTTGTTGAGGGAAGGACAACAAAACCGCTCCTTTTCGCCGCAGGAATAGAGCATTCATATCATCACAGAGGATGAGTAAGCGATTTGGAACGGCAAGAAGTGCATGGTACTACAAGAATAACAACTGACGATTCGCTTGGAACTTTGCATCTTAGAGTGTGTTTTTCATGGATTTTAACGACGAACTTTTGATGCCCTAAGTCATCGTTTTGTCATTGTATCCTTTTGAGTTAAAGGCCTTAAAAAGCGTGAAGAAACTTTAGAAAGAAGACGCTTACGGGAGACGATGGAATTTTGACCAAGAGACGGCAATTAGCGTAGGATCAAGTCACTCGAAGGAAGCCAAACACGAAACGACGAACTTTCGGCCAGTGGCGCCGGCTTCAAGTTCCGAAAAACTGAGAGGCCGCAATTTTAGTAATTTTGAACTAAGAAGAGAGGAACAAGGCAGTCAGCTGGAAAACCTGAAAGATATTAACCAAAGATTAAAAATCAAACCTCCGACCATGACAAAATCGAAAGAATCGAGTAAAAAACATTAACCTTTTAGTCCGCTCTCAAAAGAGAAGGAGGTTCTATGGATCTACGATATGACTTACAACTCAAACTTACATACGACTGTTTCTTTTCTTTTCTTTTCTTTTCTTTTCTTTTCCTTTCCGTTGCTATCTGCATCTTTGGAATTTAATAATATTTAGAGAAATTTAAGTTGTGTACTACTTGTATAATTATTCATTAGTGCCACCTAATTTCGACTGATGTTACGGTGTTTTTGTTATAGGTAGCGAGTGCTCAGCATCGCAGGACAAGTGCAGACCAAAGGCAACAACTCAAGTATTGGTAACTCAGTGTGTGTTGATTGTTGCTATTATTTTTCAGAACACGTCATTTAGCTGGGGGCGCTGCAAGGGTGATCACTTGACAAACAATTTTGACGATTTTTACACCGAAACAAAATAAACAAACTTTACTCAGACAGAACTGACATTGACAGACCCCACCCTTCGCAGGCCCCCTCATGAGGGCAGGGTGAGGTGGTGGCGCCACGGAGTCTGCGTGGAGCAACGTCACATTCGCCTCTCGGGGAGTAGCGACCCCGCCCAACCCAAGACTGACCCCTCACTTGTGGGGGGACAGCCGCTTGGCCTCAGTAGTCTGTCAGTGGGTGTCAGTCTTCTCTGTGCTTTGTGTAATTGTTAATTTTAGTGGTAATCAATCATACTGTGCTTGCCTTACTTTTATTTTAAAAGTTCAGAATTTTCACACACCTTATGAGTGAGTTCTACTTCCGCGATTTTTCCAACCTCCGGTTTCGGTGGTGGGGCTAAAAAAGGAAGAAATAGATATAATATGACCCAGAGGTGAGGTGAAAATTCTGAACTACGCTTTCGGTCTTCTTTTTTTTTTCCACAACCGTTTTGAAATCGTTTTTTCAGTTTCTTTTGTAGGGCGTATGTATCGGCGTCCTCTAAGGAAATTGTTGGAGCGATGAAAAAGCTGGTTGCTAAATCGTCTAAACTTCTTTTTCGTTTCTAAATCGACAACGCTATCATTAGATCGATAGGCGATGTCGACTTGGCTTATATTGCCGCCTCTGTCAGTTTTGATTTTATTTTTCGATATCAGAGTGCCGGATATCGAATGTATGGATTTATCACAACTGTCAGGAAATTTAAAAATCATTGTTTAACAATGAAGTGTGGCGACAGTTGTGTTCTCGATGCACTCGTTACTATATACAGTTGCTGTTTTGTAGGTAAGTTCTTTTTAATAATTAATAATTGATAATTATGTTATTTACTAATAGTGTATATAGTGTGTCGTTTCAGAGTGAAAAGTGACGATGGAATAAGACCAAGAGCAAGGACAGAGGTGGCAATATACTCTACGCGTTTACCGAGTACTCGCCACAAGAAAAAAACCAAGGTACTATGGCCTTAATCCACCTCCTTGAGTGCTCTGAAAGTTCGATATTTCTTGGCAAACACCATTACACCCCCATGAAAATTGTTTCGACATTGAGTTCCAACCCAGTATGTCCTCGCTGTGCCGGCTTTTGCGGTGAGGAACGAGGCGCATGCGCTATTTAGATCTACTCTAGCTTGTCATGAAAATGACGCTGCTCGTCTGTCTTGTTGCGCTGATTTCGTTCCACGTGATATAAAACTATGTTGGCAAGGAATCTCTTAATTAAAACATGGTATTTCATAATTCCCCATCCCTTTATCTCTTTCACTTTCTCTGTCTCTTTTTTTCCTTCTCGCTTTTCCAATTCTACGACACATAACGTCCATAACGCATCGCATCGAACGAATTGTTGAATTTTGTGTCTCGACGGACAAAATCACGTCAACTGACAGCTTCCTCTACTAAGACATCATCATCATTACCAACGACTCGGAGAAAAAGGCTGGAACAACTGTGAGTTAAAAAGCCGAACCATTTGTTTGCAAGCAGGATTTCTCGACAGCAAACCACAACAGATGCCGCGTCTTCAGTTCAATACAAGTCTGAAAATGTAAGAATGTACATTAATTAAACAAGCACAAATGTGAGCCAGCCAAAAGCAACATTTTTGCTATGATTCAGATAAAATTTGAGGCCATGGCTGCTGTAACAAAACGGACAAAGACAATGCAAGGCATACAAGCTTTTATCCGTTACTATCTGCTACTATTACAGCTTCTATCTAAGAACATCAGATAGTGAATAGTCCTCCGTATTCAACTAATATATAGATTTAGCAAAGCCTAAAAGCGGAGCTTCCTGGTTATTTATTAGGGAGTTTAAGCAAATCACTACGGATGGTGCTACTACGGCTGCCGTGACTGAAAAGGTCTGGGGAGACTACGTCTCGGTGGTCTGCTAAATTTTAAGTTTAGCAAAGCAAAATACAAGGAAACATGGGCTAAAGGTGTTTAAAATCTCTTTTATTTAGTTTCTTACCTTCAAATGGCTTCGCTGAAAGGACGATGGCCGTTGTTCGCCATGCTAGGACGAACAGATTATTTCTGAGCAAAAGCAAATGCTATACACCTTGTACAATAACAACAATTTGATGGATGAAATATACAATTTCAGAGACAAATATCTCAAAGAATATCGAGTGAAAAAGACACATGTATCTATACTCAAAGAAGCAAAATGGCATCGTATCGTATCCAGATATAAAACATCTTCACTAAATCCTCAAAGCAAACTTAACCGAAGAAAAACAACCGCGTGCTGAACTCACTTCGCCATTCCAACACTTTTGCCAAAACTTATCGTAAGTTCATAATACGGATTTACAAGCTTATGAGAGGCAACCTTGACACAATCCTTGACTTAAATTGACTTTAAAGGATATAGTATCCAACAGAATTCTTAAAATGCCGAGATGTCCGATGAAAAGGACCAGAGAAGCGAAATAAACCCGACGTAGTAGCCACTACGGCAAAACATCGCAAGTCACGTAGTCAGATTTCACACTACGGCTGGATGCAACCGACGTACATGCGCAGTGTTTCATTTTGGGAGAAATTTACTTCCGGCAGCCGTATTAGCGCCAGCCGTAGCGATTTGCTTAAAGTCCCTATTGTTACTGCCTGTACGGTTGGTGAAAATAAAAGGTTTCGAATTGTCCGCGTTTTGATGTTTCCGGTTCCTGCTTTAATAATTAAGTCATTTTCTTTGCTTTCTTCTATAGAAAAATTCATTGCCTAACTAGTGAATTCCTCGGTAAATTTTACGCTAAAAACCGATATCGCACGAATCACGAAGCGATGAGTGCGACATCGGTTTTTCCAGTGAAATTTACTTTGCAATTCACCAGTTTGGCAATAACTTTTTTTTCCTCAGTGAGCGAATGGAAAAGGAAAGAAAGCCATTTCAGAGTCAACTGTCAATAGCCAGCGAATAGGAATCATGCTAAAATTAGAAGCCATAAAAAAAACTTTGTCAGTTCAAGGTCAAAGAAGAGTTTTACTGATGTACTTTATTCCACTTTATCTCTGAAAACAAGATCATTCACATTTTGATGTATTTCATTGAAACACTCCAGGTTGGCTTGGTACAGGAATCGGCAAAATGCAGCAATGCAACCAAGAAAGGACGAACTTCAAACACGATCTGCTCCAACACTTAAATAACATTTGGGTGCTTTAAACAAACTTCTCAAAACACGAGCTAGTGAGATTTCCCCCTAATTTTACGAGAACTCATTGCGAATAGGTGTTTATAACACAGGGGCAAAATTTTCTTGTCACTGTCGAGGGACAACGAAAACCATTTGGGCAAACGGATTAAAAAAGCACTTGTTCGCTCGCATTTTAGAGCAAAACAAACAAACAAATCAAATTTTTCTTTAAGTCCAAAAGAGTACAGATAATTGTTATTTAATTCCAGTTGACGATAAAAATTCGATTATCATTCCTGAACAAAGGAAGAACCGATTAAACCATACGCATACAATTAAAATAACGCATCCGTAAAAATAACAAACGATTTAGTGCCCAAGAAAGAAATTGTGCGCTAAGTATGAGCTACTACTGGTATTCTGTTTTGTCGTTGTCGGTCTCTTTCGCTCTCCTTTCGTTTCTGTTCTAATCATAGGTTCTCCAGGCATCATGCAACCTTATCAGCGCTTTTAAAGATATGCCAAAAATTGCAATACAGAGAAAAAAGCGGTTTACATCCCGCCGATGCTTGACCTGAATAACTGCGTAGCCACCAGCCTAGGTTGAGCCTCCAATCCAATCGAAAACCAGTACCTGGTAAGCGATCAACTTAAAAAAAAACAGCTGACCTCGGTGAGCTTAAGCTTGAGCCCGCGTTATGGTCACTTGATACTGGTCAGCGGACGTACGTGCGTATGTACGGACGGTTGATGACGTCATGGCTATAGAACCAAGATTTCTCGCATCGATGGGTTACCATATTTTCTAAACAATGGTGCTCCGCGCGCGCGCCTTCGGAGCTCCGCTATAAACATGCACTGTGATTCTATAAAGACTTTCAGATGGCCAGTCTCCGGGTAATTTCTTAAATGCGCTGTGGTGCACATAATTCATAGATCGCACAATAAACCTGAAATGAATTGAAGTGAATGCTGTGTCTTAAGTCTACTTAAGAAATTAACCTAATTGAAGAACAGGAGCACCCAGCGAAAGATTTCTTAAAACATCTGTTTGGATGGAATGTTCCCTACAAATCTCAAAAATTTGGAGCCACCCAGTGAATTTTTCAGGTATCTGTAAGAGACAATTGCCGCTTAAATTGTCCAGATGAGTACGAGGTTCACTTCTTCCCTACGTCCATAACCTCCGCACTTCAACTATTCATTTTTATATAATAACCCAAGTTATTCACGGATTTTGATTGGTTCTTGCCTATGATCTATTAGAGGACAGACGCACGATTGACGTCACCATCAGCTTTTATGCGAATAAAGTTTAATTCTTTATTATATAAAACAAATAGATTCCATGTTGCCGTGGGTCTGTTCAGTAATAGATCACAGAAGACGTCAAAATGTGGTGAGAACATCAGCGACACACTCGGCTATCGCCTCGTGAGCCACTTTTTTGTTCTTACCACATTTTGAAGTCATCTGTGATCTATTACTGAACAGACGCACGGCAACATGGAATCTATTTGTTAAATTTTATTCATGGTTGGATCTTGTTGACCAATCACGTTGAATCAGTTTATCTAGGCCTTTGATTTTTTCATGACAAGAAAATTAGAAATGTTCCCCATAGGCTTTGAGTTGAATTGGTTCGTTCGTTGAGACTGTTAATTACTACGCGTCTTTGTAACTTAAAGGTTTACATACAATGTGTGCACGCACGTTGCTCTTCTTTCCGCTTTGATTTGTTTTAGTATTCTCAAGATATACAGTTTCAGAATAATATGTACAAGAAGATGTATGTAAAATTGGGAGTTAACTGAAGGCAGAAATCGTCAAGGAAAACAAAGCAAAATCCAATAAAACTAAAATGGAAGACACTTACACACGGTTTTAAAACTTGGCTTGAGAAAACTGATGTCGCGAGTACTAGGCAGACTGCATAAGCGAATCTATATCTAGCTAAATTTTAAAGGAAAATAGCGAGATTATGCAAGGAACACTTAACACAGTAATTACAAGAGCGACGATGAACGAATGAAGGGAAATGACTGCTTGTGAAAAAAACTACTCCAAAATCTACATCGTTTCCAATCGTTTCTATATAATCCACGTTTTTCAGAGCATGCAAAAAGGCTCTGTGTGTAATACAGGAATTTGGGAGGAATCAATCACAGAATTGCTGGCTTAATCAAGGTTAGGGGACTGGGTTTGGTTTTAATGCTTTATACTAACTAAGCGATGAGTGAAGCCACTCACAGCTCAGTTGGTAAAGATTTGCACTGGCGTTGAAGAGGTCCTGGGTTCGAATCCCGTTGAAGGCATCTGCATTTTTCAGTTGTCTCTGAGAGTCAATTGCTTAAATTGTCCAGGAAGTACGGGGGTCATTTCTCCCTTATTTGTGAAATGACTGAGAAGGCGACGTAGCTGAAAAACAAAAGTTTTCCAGCTTGTTGTCTGCATATGACTTACGCCCTGTCCTATTTGCATAAACCTCAGAACAACGGTAGGACAGGCCAGAGGTCGTTACTCTTCATTTGTAGATTTTAACCCAGGTGCTACTAAACAGGAGTAGAGAGACCATTGGTTATGATTTGCCTAGCCTCAGGGATCGCTTGCTTTTACATGTGGGGCTTTACCCTTTGCCGTGAATTCCGACTCACCTGCGAGCATTCTCTTTTCCCCTGTCTTTCTTGCTCGCCCTGCGAAGAGACTCGAGCTTGATCGCAGGCTATTGAAATTCCCATTGAGATGACCATCACATAATGGTGAGCGAATGGGGACCTTAAGCACGCGCGTTTTTGAGACGCGGACGGCAACTGGAAGAATCTAGGAGACACCACTGTTGTGGAACGCGAAGTGTCCTCTTCCGGTTGCCGTCCGTGTCTCAAAAACGCGTGTGCTTAAGCTCTCTATTTTGTTAATACCCCTCTAAACCGGGCGAAATGGCGCTTACCATTAAACAGAAATCATTAAGACATTGCGTTTCCAATGGCAGAACTCGTCAAAGTATTCCTAAAGGAGTTGGAACCTGGAGACCAAAAATTTTGACAATCCCTGGTGGAGAATCGAATGAAACGGAAATATTCATGGCAAAAAAATTGGGAAATTTGGATATTTCTCACGAAGTGGTCATGAAGTTGCGGAATTCCGAAAAAAGCGAAAGATCCCCTTCCAGTGTTTCCTTCCCCATTTTGGGGCAATACTGGTTGATGTGACTGGTTTCGAGTGGACAACACGAAGATGCTATCCCATTCACCACATTAAATGATTTGAGGAGCAAGGGTTGCACAGGCGGTTAGTGCGCGGCCTTGGTGCTTAAGGTCCTGAGTTCGATCCCCGGATCTCACATACTTGTTTCGACTTCTTTCCTTTCAGTGTAGCCTAAGTAGCTTTAAATACCCTTAAAATGGAGCACTGATGGAAAGAGGGGGGTAAAATAAGCGCACCGTCGGCTTCCTGGGAGAGTACTCTCTAGAGAGTGAGAGAACTTCCGACGTTAAATAACGTGTACCTTTACCTTTACCTATATGTTCTGACGAAAAATTCTGGTCGAATTGAAAGGTGCGGTGGCTCATAGGGACAAGACACTTCCAGAAAACCAAAAACACTTCGAGATAACCAAAACACATCCAGAAACTAAAACACGACCAGAAAACCTAAAACACCTCTAGATAAACAAAAAACTTCCAGGAATGTTTATTATAAGCTGATCAATTTGATGGTATGGGCTTGGAGAGAGAGCTGCCGGGCAGGCTTGAAGTGTATTCAAGAGCGAAAACTGATTGGAAGAGCTTGTTTAAGTTCTCAGCTTTGCCTTCATTTGAATCAAAAACATCGTCTCCAACTTGCATTGGGAGAATACCTATGCTCTCAGTTCGCTGGAGTTTTACCATCACCTTCCACAAGGGAGCCGACGATGACGTCATTGACATAATTCCTATGAGCAAGGGTAATCTGCCTTTTGACCAAATTTCGATATTTCTTGTGCATTTAGTGCTTCGAGGCTTCTTGAAGAGCCTTTCCCGTTTTCGCATCATTCTTTTAATTTGCCTTGTTATCCAAGGGAGCCTTCTATGGGATTTCGGTGACTTGTTTCTTTGGGACCCAGATATCAATAGCAGCTTTTAGCTTAGATGAGAAAAATAACCAATTTCCGTCGACAGAAAAATTGATGGGGTCTCTTGAAAAAAATCCTTGTACAAGTTGGTTCAGCTCATTGTTGAGGCAATCAATATTAGCTTTCCTGTTTAGATAAATAAATTGGTCACTTCCTTTGAATAGCCTTGGCTTAAGATTCAGTTCAAAGAAGACTGCATCATGATCATGACTAGGGCATGGAACATGAACTTCATTGGAAAGCAAGTTAGGATTTGAAGTGAACATTAGATCGAGTATATTTGA
>NC_090871.1:47183673-47191173 GCF_036669935.1 Montipora foliosa | reverse complement strand
AGTCTCATCTGTATATCAAAACGAGTATCTGGCGAAATACTAACCATAAGATACACCGTATCTCCGGAGCTAGCAGCTTCTTGGGCAAACTTCAGGAAAACTCTCTCCATCTTCTGGTAAAAGATGGGTTGGTTGAATGCGGAATACATTGGTACAGCGTTGAAGAAATTGTAGCTGAACCAATAGGCTACATCGTTCTCGGCAAATAGCTTTGCACCAATAATGTGACCTCTCTGGAGGGTCAGTTTGTTATTTTTATAGACTGGGTCAAGTGGAAGTACACCGAAAGCTGTTTGAGGAAAATGAGAAAATTTCAGATCAACATCACCTAGTAGAATGAAATCCCAGATTTACGAAAAAAGCTAATAACTTTTAATCACCAGTGATTGATTTCATGACACTAATTATCTTGCAAGAGAATATGAGGTAAGAGAACGAACACCGCATGGGGACTGGGGCGACCGAGAGACCACGAGGCCGATGTTAAAAGTAACCTGTACGCGCAGCGCAAAATCTAAAAATATATTGAAAATAATTTTCATGGGACACGGGGATTCACACTCTTATCTCATATCTTACTATTACCAAGAGAGGATGAGGAAAGAGAACCGATCCCCCATACATGGGCCTCTTCCAATGATAGTTTTTTAAAATCTAATTTTAGCTACGCAGCCTACTTTTAGAGAGGCACCTGATTGGCCAGTTGTAATAACGTAATGAAATTTAAATATGTGACCTCTCACAGGAAGCGCTTTCCTGTTGAACGGGTAAATTCCAACATTTGACCAACGCTTTGCACCAACGGGTCATCAACAGAGCTTTTCCAATACCTTCAACGCAGTCACCAACACTTGTGACGAGTGTGCATCATTCAAGATTTGAGTCACGAGAAAATATCAAACAACGGTATCCAGTAGATTACATAAGATCACATCCTCCTTTTCTACACTTGTGTGCTGAGGTAGCTCGGAGCCTCACAAAGTTAGCGGCGACATGTTTTATTAGGCCAGTTATTCAGCTTGATAGTGATTTAGTGAGGACAAGAACAATAGAAAAACGTTGGAATGAATGTGAAAAATATTTACATATCATCCACCTTCCTTTGTCTTTGTCCTCTAAGCCTCTCTTTCAAGCTGAATTTTAATATATCGAAAAAGACCTATTCTGTGTCAATAAACATAAACTTATGTCACGATGCGCTCACTTAATGTCACCTGTGACCAAATTTTATCTTTTATGAGCACAAACTTTGTTTTTTAAACTCTATGAAAACAACTAAAGGAAAATATAATGTATTGACGATCAAACATGTTTCTAAGCAGTGGATATAGAGGTAAATGAAGTTTTTTGCGTCTACCTTTTGAGACTTGCTCATTTCTGAAGTCTGAGTATTATAAACAAGACGCCTGGAGGCGTTAACGTCGGACGCGTTGGTTGTCACTGGTTATGCGTGGAAAATAACAAATTTAATGTTGACTCAGCTCCCGCCTCCTAAGCAGAATTGCTTTTGGCTAGTCACGCAGTCTTCTCTCGTGACGAGCCAAAAGAGGCTAACTCAGTATAGCATTAGCAACACTATTCGTGGCCTTGACGCAAGGAAACAGAACTCTGCTTTTTTGGCTCATTCATGGAGGGGATGAAACATTAATTTGATGGAATTGGGAGGAGACTTTTAATTGGTTGATTGGTGTTTTCTTTGTAAGCAGAGTTTGGAACAGTATGATAATGTACACAGGTTTGCTGTACGGGCACCACTGTTAATAGAACTAAACTTGGGGCTACATTTCACACAAGTGACCATAAGCGTGGAAGCATGGACACAAGAATAAGAACTGTAGGTGTAATGGTGAAATGAGAGAGCAAAAGCTGAAGAATATTGAACATATTTAATTTTCGTATTCTCCACATTCTTCTGGTTCAAACTTAAGTTGTAAGGTTGTGCATTTACAAAATAATGAATTGATAAATATAGTTGTAAACTGGCCCAAAGCGGTTTCCTAGCATTAAAGTGTAACATTGTACGTTTGCAAGACAGTTAAAAGACCATTTTACAGTTCTGTGCTCAGTTACCATGCCTTTGAATAAAAACGAGGCTTGAGTTGACCTTGCTTTGATACAAACCCCATTGCTTTTCTTAGGTAAATCATGTTGCTGTAATTCAGCTAACGAGTTTCCATTTACTTAAGAAAAGCATTGAGGCTTGTATCAAAGCAAGGTCACTCCAGTCTGCTGTTATTCAAAAGCCTGGGTTATAGAACACAGAACTGTAAAATGGTCTATTAAGCTTTCACAATCAACTTCAATGTCTAATAATCACGTGCTCAAATTAGTCTGCATTCTTTGTGCTTTCAATATTGATTTCCTCAATCATAAAGTTTGTTGTTGTTGTTGTTGTTGCTGTTAAAGTGTTCTTATCCACTGCTTCAAAAAACACCCTCACAAAACAGAACTGTTTTGTTGAAACATTGTTTTTGGTTCTTAAAATAAATGCTAACAATCTTGAAGGTCTGTAACTTCCAATAATTGACCTTGCATTCCTTTATCATTCTTGACAAAGAAGGATGCAAGATGATATAAAACGATAACTAGGTTCAATCTACAATAACAAAATAAACGCTTTCTATAATCTGGGCCTATCCACTAGAAAATTAAAACCACGCAGGGTAATCAAAGCAATTAAGAATTTCCATGCACACTGAAATTTTTAACCATAACTATAAGATGCGAATTTAACGTGACAATGGTATATTCTGGTCAATTCTCTATTTGCACAAATCCCATAACACACCTCTTTTACCCCACAAAAATTTGCATAGGCATTGTTTTCGATTTCTCTTGGGACCTGTATTGGCAATAAAAATGTCAGATGGAGCGTTTTCACTCACGTGACCAGCAGCCATATCGGATTACTGAAACTGAAGAAAGTATTTGCATAAAAATAGAGTTCAATCCACGGAGGATTAGTTTGTTACACCATCATGGCCGCCATTTCTTTGTTTTGGAACACCAACATGGCCGCCTTGACGTCATGTGAAAACGCTCTGTACAATAAACCAACTTAGTAATTATTGCAAGCGTACTATGCGTAATGAACTGTAAACTTTGCCTGTAACCCTTGTGAATAGTATCGACTGGACACTGAAAATATTGGCTGTACTTGAACTCGATTTGTTCACCGCCATAGGTGAACGTCACTCTCGGCTCCTCGATCCATGTTGAAAATGTTAGAAGTTCCAAAATTGTGATAAGATGTTAACTTATATATTAGACTACACAATATTTCTTACCTTTGCACATTTGTACCTGGGGTTCATCGACCTTAATTTTCGACTCTTTCTAAATCACTACCGTTAAGTCTACAGCTATATTCCATCAAATTAATGCCTCACCCGCTCCATGAATGAGCCAAAAAAGCAGAATTTTGTTTCCTTGCGTCAAGTCTGCATTCCGAAAAGGTGGGTACAGTAGAACTTCGATTTAACCAACCTCTATATAACGAAGTACCTCGATATAACGAAGTCCTCGGTATAATTAACAATTATTCCATGAGCGCACGTTGGATATGAGATGGTAAATAGCCAACGAGGCGCGTAGCGCCGAGTTGGCTATAACCAGTCTCATATCCAACAAGCGCGAATGGAATAATTGTCTTATTAAATTCCTTAAACTCCAAAAGTTTGGAAGTACGAAATACGAGCGAAAAAAGGGAGAAAATCCTAGTGAAATCCAAAAAACTTGATGAAGATGCGATGTTGTGTAATACCTGGTGGTCAGACAGACGTAGGCTTATCACAAAAACATTTCTTACTTTTTCGCGTACTTCTAAGCTTCGAAATTGATCCAAACTTTCCCTAAAAACGTTTTTCTTGTGCTTTATACCAAGAGAAATTTCGATTTCTGGCGTAAAAATTTTTAGCTTAGCAACGTTTAGCGCAAACATTTACCATATATGGTCAAACTAAGGTATATGAGCTGATAACCGAGATTGAGTGAACCAATCAGAGCACGAGAATTGCATTATCCAAGGTTGAGAATTTAATAACGAACGATATTCTTCAGCGCGGCCGAAGTAACAGTAAAATGTATGGAACAGAACCTCGATATAACGAAATCCTCGTTATAACGAACACAATCCAGTAGCTCAAACGTAAAATATACCCCGATATAACGGAAATATGTCAACACGTGACAAAGGATAAATGCAATACAGACCCACAAGGATCAAAATCTTTTAATCCTGTAACTATAGAACTCATCAACAGTTACAGTAACAGCTCATTATGAATGCAAACGCTAGCAGACACTATCGATACATCTACAGATCCGCTCTATCTTCTCTCTCCTATTAGTTCTGTCAACTTCTTTATTTTTGAAGACATTTTGTTGTAAAGGGTATAAGTACCCGGAATTTCCAGTCCAATTCCCTTGTTTCTCCGTTTGCCAGCCACTTCCACTGAAATTTGTCCTTCATGTTTTAAATGGAGGGTAATTTTACATGGCCGCGTGGAGATACGAAATTTCTCTTCGAGTGTTGAAATGGTGATCTTTTCACGTGTGAAGATATAGAGGCAAGAGAAAATAAAGGGGCAAGAGAGGGCATCCCCCATACATGCCCTTTTCTATAGGTAATATGTCTTAAGTTATTTTTAGATCGACTCCCACGCTTTACAGATCCCAAGGAGATTAGGCAACAGCCAATGATATGCCGATATGTGTTCCGCATGGATAGCCCACGCTAAGAGAACACATTCCCGCCATATGATTGGCTGTTGCCTAATCCTCTTGAAAGCGGTACAGCGTGGGAGTCGTTCTAAAAATAACTTGAGGCATATTACCTCAGCAAAAAGGCATGTATGGGGAATGTCCTCTCTTGCCCCTTTATTTTCTCTTGATACAGGATATTACACGGAAGCGAGAAGATATGAATTTTATGTTCGAATGGCACGAACAATATCTCACGAGTGAGCGCAGTGAACGAGTGAGATATTGTTCTTGCCACGAGAACATAACATTCATATCTTCGAGCTAACGTGTAATTTTCTTGTTATTATAAAGACAGGAGTGTTTCACTCACTATTTTTCTTTCTAACACCGAGCACAAACTTTATCGCAAATTCTCGCAGTTCTGCGGCAAGAATTTTTTCAATTTTTGCATTTCTTCTTCACTTGCAAGGAACTCTTTGAATAATTTAAGCTGTATGAAATTTTATTCTTCATGTCAGCATTTTCTTGTTTCTCAAAGAAGAATTTTTACGTCAGCTTCAGAAAAAAAAACATGCAAAAGGCGGCAAATGACGTCATCAATGGAAAATACGTCACTCGGGTCCCGGATGTAGTATCATATGATGTTTTAAAGTGTATTTTCCAGTAATACTCCTGTCTATATAATAAAACATGTTGTTTTCACGTGTGAAGATAATCATGTTTTGGCGCGAAAGATCATATGGTATTTAATTGGTGTTTATATCATAAAGACAAGTGAAAACACACCAGGAATAAGTAATCGTTCAGATCCTGAAATGCTGGGTAGCGCAACGTAACAAACATTTGGTTGTTGTTTTCGATGTAACGAAACCTCGATATAACAATTTCCCCAGTCCCTTGGCACTTCGTTAAATCGAGGTTTCACTGTACCATCTTCGAAATCGCGCAAAATGTACAAAAACAGTTTCGTAACAACAACATCCGTGATGGCGCAATAACATCTGATGCGAGAGCGCCCGAGTTCAAAAAGCGGGCCAAGCAGTTCTCATGTCGCTTTCCGCGGGATAAGAAATTTTTTTTAAAAAAGTGCAATTTGTGACTGTGGCCGAGTGGTTTGGCATGCTACTTTGACGCACTCAGTACAGCTAAGGAAAGCAGAGGGCTCGGGTTCGAATCATGCAGGAGTAATATTGAATTACTGTCCGGAATTGTTATTGTTCTCCCGAATTTCCAGTTTCTGGGGCTTAATTTAATTCCCGCGGGGTATGCATATTTGTGACTACGAAGAAGAAAAAGAAACGGCCTCAATTTGTTACCGTGGTATGCTATGCTATCCCACGTAATTAAACGCTTCGGTAAATGCGAATTCGACAAAAAGTACTGATGATTTCGTTTCAGTTAAGACATAATTGTTTTGATTTGTGACGGAAGGTGCAAAGAAGTCCGGTGATTCGTCTCTGTGAAGTAGCAAATAAACGTAGCGTTCTCTAATTTATTTTAATTGAAGCTGAAGGATAGCACCGACTCACGTCACGTTATAATTATTAGTTTCATCTCGCGTGAGTCTATCGATAAACAGTCTAATTTTGAAAACTGAGGTTGAACGTTCATGTATACTTTTGTGATTTGTGGCTGAAAACGTTCTTAAGATGTTTTTAAATTTACATCAGACCTTGCTTCACCTGATGACTTTGATGGTGTTGAAGTTATTTTGGAACGGTTATAAATAAGAACTGCTCATTATTTCAAAATGAAATGTGTATCATGCATTAAGAAAACCATGTCATACAAAAAATGCCCTTAAGAAGCTGGGTTCATTTACATTAATTTACCTTTTTTTATGCTTTCATTTAAAAGACAAATAAGCAAAACAAAAACGTTCTTAATAAATCGACTCTCAGCCTGAGGAATGGTCTTAAGACGTTCTTCAAATTTTGGTTAATCTCAGCCTCAACGTTCTTAAAAAAAACGGTGCATTAAATAGCAGCTACAATTGTAAAGACAAACAATTAGTACTTGTTTAATGTTCCTACAACGGCTTGCACGAACTTTTTCAACGGGTTTCTCCACACATTAATTTTTTTGCAACGGGATTGGAAACGAGAACTTAAAATAGCTTTGCGAAACTAAAAATAGATTTTAAAAAACTACGATGGGGCATGAGGAATTTCTTATGTCATCCTCACTTGCCCTGTTTTGAAAGGAACCTCCACACCTACAAAAAGATAACTTTAAACCGGAGAACATAATGTTAACAATCTAATGTGCATGAATATTGCTCAAAAAAGCGTTTTTGTCACAACAAAAAACAACTTTAAAAACGCTCACTTTCACTTTTAAAATTTCTCGGGCGCCACCATTTTTGATATGTGATTTGACACGGTTGCCCTTTTGTTGTGACGCAAAGAACTATTGTAAAATAACAAAAAGGGTAACCTTAACACGTCAAATTATTCAAGATGGCGCCACCCAGGAAACAAAATCCACTTTTCCCCAAAATAAACGCTTAATTTGGAAAAAAGTTCAAACAAAATATGCTGACTTTGCAGCTAGGAATTTGCATAATTACTATAACAAATTTTAAACATTGACTTTTTTGAAAGTCAAACGACGTTCACTAAAAACTTGATAAAGACGTTTCGACCGAAACCCTTCGGTCATCCTCGGTTTGAATTTGACAAAAAAGCGACAGCTTCTTCAACGGTTCATATTTGCGTATGTGCGTGTCTACAAGTACACGTGATCTCTGGCCGAGGCGAGGAACATTATACAACTGAGACATAAATTCCAGGGATT
>NC_090871.1:47161173-47178673 GCF_036669935.1 Montipora foliosa | reverse complement strand
ATTTGTTCTAGGCAGTCTTGACATGCGGTTTCAATGATTGGTTTTATGAAAGTGGTCGTGGTCGAACTCAAACATTTCTTGCTACATCTGAATATTATCACATAAACATTTCCCACACTCGCAAACACAACTCCCGCTTTTATAAATATTCTCATGTTCAATCTCTGACATTGTATTAGTTTGCTCAAGCCACTTGGTGACTTAGTTTACCTTCTCTATTGGATCTTTTCTGACTCTATTTTAAAGATGTACTTCTATCAGTGTTTTCACTTTTTTTTACCCCCGCTCAGTAAAATAACCCTTGATGAGGACCTCTCGGCAGGGGTTTTAGGCAACATGATAACATAGCCATTTCCTTTCAAGGAACAAGGGATATCCTAAAATAACTCTTCAAGGGAACTAGGCAACTGTTGATTTATATTTCGGAACAAGGAAACATTGTCTTTTGACTCGCATTTTGTAACGTTTGGATAATTTTCATTCATTTTCAATCTTGATCGGACCTGATCTCCTTTTTTCAAAAGTCCCGAAACGTTTTCGGGCCCGAAAAACTATTTGTGAAAATCCTATCCACTTGTTTGAAAAGTTAGTCTTTTAACATGTTGTCAACGGGATAAAAAGCAAAATAATGGCAAAGTTGCGTGCCTTGAGACGACTTGACGATACAAAGGGAATTACAAGAATTAAAAGTAACAACACTATCCGACGTTTCGGAGTCAGACATGACCCCATTGCGAATTATCCTTTTCAGTTTAACCTTGATAATGGGGTCATGTCTGACTCCGAAACGTCGGATAGTGTTGTTACTTTTTATTCTTAAAGGGAATTACGGCACCCGAAATACGCCCGAAAAGTGTCGGGACTTTTGAGAAACATTCTCCTGGGGACCGTATTCTTCACATATGAACCGGTGAACGCGTGGAAACCTGGGAGAATATCCGATTCTCGACCGCCATTTAAGAGGAATGGTAGGGAACATTTAAGAATATTTAAGGAAGCAAGAGAACAGGAAACAGACTTTCTGGGAATAAGGGAACTTGACAAAAGTAAATTTTGGAGAACATCTTTAAGTTTTTTCTGGGAAACAAAAGGGAAATTTTAATTTTTTCCTAAGGAGCAAGGACAGTAAGGGAATATGTATCCCTCCTTGGAAGGCCCTCCCTGATATCCATCCTCGCAACAGCTGCGTGAACAGTACATATACTGTAGCATGTACCGCTTGTGGCAATTTTCTCACAAATGCAAAGTTCTCTCGGTGTTGACGCAACTCTCACACGCCCCGCCAAAAATTTGCAACTCTCAATTGCTCTGGAGTATGGAAAACGAGGAATAAGGTAAATTAAAAATAAACGGTAAAACTATTTTTTTTATTAGGAAGTCTGCGGAACGGCCTCTTTTGCGATCGAAATTTAACTAAAACGCCATTTTATGCATGAAGTAGCGGAATGCAGGAAAATGATCTTTTATATTAGATAGAGCAAAATGGAAAGGACAAACTTGGTTTATTTATGATATTTTTCAAAATAATTACGTTATTAATCCATTCATTTTATGCTTGAATGGTTTTCTGAGTCAATTAATATATGGCGGTCAGGAGCTCGCAAACAAGTTTTCTCTCTTTTAATCTGAGATTCGCCTTTCCTAGCTAGTGCACGAGATGATTACCTTTTCTCTGTATTATCAGTCCGGAAGTATGCCATTTTTCGAAGAAGCGGTGAAGTCACTTTTCTATTTTTGCCACTAAAAAACATGCAAAAAATTGGTTAAAATAATCCAGAAAAAATGGAGGGTCCTTTAAACAGCTTATTTCCAAATTTCTTTTATTATTAGGGAGCTTAAGCACGCGCGTTTTTGAGACGCGGACGGCAACCGGAAGCGAGCTGTTTTCCCTCTCAACTTGTCCTCACACAACCACGTTTATATTGCTAAGTATCGTTTCTCCATTGGACTGAGGTGATTAGTATAAAACTCTGGGACACACCACTGTCCTGGCACGCGAAACTTTCTCTTCCGGTGGCAGTCCGCGTCTCAAAAATCCGCGTTCTTAAGCTCCCTAATGTCTGAGATTTTCAACGTCTCACACAAACAAGTCTTTATGCTGCGTTTTCAATAGATTGCCGAATAGTAGTATAGATTTAGAGGGTCCCCACCCATTTTTCCCATAGCCAGAATTTTTTCCTACAAGATTTGACTGAGCAATTTCCTGTAAAAAGCTTAATTCAGTCCCATTCAAACTAGAGATTTTTTAAAATAGCGATTTCATGCAAAATTATCTAGGAAAATTAGTACTCACTGATTTTTAGTCAAATTTTGCTTTACTTGAAAATGAGCTAGAATTTTTGCATTTTACGCTAATACCAAAAAAAATATATGAAAAATTATTTAATATCTTTTTACTTTACAACATTATTTACTTGCATTGTACGCTAATAACAAATAAAATCTATGGAAATAAAGATATGTGAACTATTGCCCATCATTTTTCAAAATGAAAGAAAATTGGCAATAATGCTTGTGAAACTTAACTGCGCTCAGTTTAACTTCGCATTGCTTTGCTTTGCTCAGCAGTGAGGGCCCTCTAAATCTATACTACTATAAATATAAGCCAGAAAAAGAAACGAATGTTAAAAAATTGCTTTGTTAATTTGTTTGTTTATGTTTGACATAAAAGTATAAATTAGCACTCCACAATAGCAAAATACAAATTTGCTATATTGAAATTTACAAGGGCTTCATTTTACTGTTAGAAAATAGACAGGTGTTTGAAAGTGATAAATATTTTAATGAATGTTATGGTACCATAAGAAACACCAGTTATTGCTGAACAAGATGCGGTCATTATTGCGACGTAAGAAGTACCGTGGCAACGGGAAAGCCGTGTAATAACATCCTTTATTTTGTCTTTAGTTGCACATATCTCAAAAACAAACTTTGTGATCCCTCATACCAGTGATCAGTAGGCCAAGATGAAATTTTTTGATTTAAAAATAAATACTAGTGAACAGCACACAGCAACAGATCTTGTCAACTTGCTTTTATTTCTCCGACCAGTTTCGTCTGATTACGCAGACTTCATCAGGGAGTTTGAAGAAAATGGTCAAAATGAACTTATTTTATACCTTATTTACAAAGTACAAATGACGTTCCAGCAAGGGTGTGAACAGCGAAAACACCTACACAACAGTACATGCAGGATATGACTAAAATCCTGCATGACGCTGAGAATTGTAATTTTGGGGCTGACGGATTTAACGGTAAAGTTTCGAGTTGGATTTTCGAGTTAGGATTTCAGTGCTCGTTGTTTTTGACGTGCTCGTTACACTCGATTTCGAGTGCTGTGCCCAGAGGGCAGCAATGATCCGAATAACTCAAAAATCCTAACGTCGAAAATCCAACAAGAAATTCCAACTCGAAAATCCAACTCGAAATCCTATATCGCAAATTAGTCTGTCTCGGGAGATACGAGGGACTTAAAATAAAGAAGAATTAGAGTAAACAGGTTAGGAAATATTTACAATTGAGAAAGTGATAAAAAAGTATAAAAATGAAAAGCTTGTAAAATGGAAAGGTTTCCTGATAAATTCAATTCTTGGGTAAATTTAAGTGAATTTGAGCAAAACAGCATAAACTAAGGGACTTTCCCTGATGATAAGTAATTGTGTCTTTAAACCAATAAAATTTATGACACAAAATTTTCTACAAGTTGTGGAAAAATCTATGTAAGTTTTAGACGTGGTGGAAAAATCTGTGTAATTTCTCCTAGAGAAAACTATAGCCAGCAACAGACTATGACGGCAATATTAATGAAAAATGAAAAAATTATAAAAGAACTTTACAATTTATCTTTTAGAAAGCAAAAAAGAACAAATATTAACTGCATTTGCGAAAATGCTAATTTCTTTCAATTTGCTGGTAATAAAATATTTATTCACTTTCAAACACCTGTCTATTTTCTAACTGTAAAATTAAGCTTTTCTAAATTTCAATTTAGTAAAACAACAAAATAACTTTAAATCACAGAACATAATGTTAACAATTAAAATTGTTCAAACTTTTTCCAACGAGACGCTTGTATCCGAAAAAAATTAGTTTCAAGAAAGTTTGTTTTGGCTTTCAAATTTCCCGGGTGCCACCATCTTGAATAATTGTGAATAGGATTTTCACAAATAGTTTTTTGGGCCCGAAAACGTTTCGGGACTTCTGAGAAAAGGGGACCAGGTCCGATCCAGATCGAAAATGAATGAAAATTCTCCAAACGTTACAAAATTCGAGTCAAAAGACAATGTTCTCTTGTTCCGAAATATAAATCAACAGTTGCCTAGTTCCCTTGAAGAGTTATTTTAGGATATCCCTTGTTCCTTGAAAGGAAATGGCTATGTTATCATGTTGCCTAAAACCCCTGCCGAGAGGTCCTCATCAAGGGTTATTTTACTGAGCGGGGGTAAAAAAAAGTGAAAACACTGATAGAAGTACATCTTTAAAATAGAGTCAGAAAAGATCCAATAGAGAAGGTAAACTAAGTCACCAAGTGGCTTGAGCAAACTAATACAATGTCGGAGATTGAACATGAGAATATTTATAAAAGCGGGAGTTGTGTTTGCGAGTGTGGGAAATTTTTACGTGATAATTTTCAGGTGTAACAAAAAATGTTTGAGTTCGACCACGACCACTTTCATAAAACCAATCATTGAAACGGAATGTCAAGACTGGCTAGAACAAATTTAGTTTTGGATGGTGAAATCAGACTTGCTACTGGTCACTAGGCTAGTGAGCTAAAAAAGTGAGTCTCGAGACCTGCAGAATTCGAAGCTACCGTCTTTTAGTCCTAGTGAAGATTACTTGCCTTGTAGAAGATAATTGAATCGAACTATGCCACGAAGAAAATTAAATTTGACACTCGAATAGAGGTGATATGTCTTTTGAGAAATATGACACTTAAATTATTTTCCGACTACTTGTCTTCTGTGAAAATATATGAATAGCTGGCTCCTTGATTCTGCTAGCTCTTATGGTTATTCCAACCAGCCACTACTCGTTTAAATTAAGTCAGAATCCATGATTTTAAAGAACAGGATCATGGCTCGAGGAAACCCTCGTTCAGTTGTCTGAGACAGGTGGATTTCACACTCGGGCAAGCGGCTTTCTCTGATCGCTTTCCCGCCGGGCAAGCTCTCTCAATTAAATAAAAACGAGAGGTATGAAAACTCACTCAAAGGACGTAAAAGGCCATGGGCAAGTGGGTAATGACAGTGGCTTTCCCTATGGGCTTGCCCTATGTTCCAGGTTGCGCGACTCAGCCTCAGTTATGGAACAGCGATTCTTTAAAGATCTTTAAATGGCGTGTTTCTTTGTTCTGACCCATTTATTCCTCTTTTCACCCATCCTTTTTTGAATTCCTGAAGTATTACGATTATAACTATGTTACCACAAATATGCCGTGTTATTTTTCGAGGTTAATTTAGAGAAGCTCAATTGGGTACAGGAAGAAATTAAATCGCTTAGTGAATATCAATGGTGTTATTTCTTTCGTGTGGCTTCTGCGGTAGAAAATAGTTCCATAGTCATTTTCAACTGATGTTTTTACCTCTAGAGGGCCTTTTTTTTCCCTGAGGAAACATTGTCGGTCAGTGACACTTTCGTGGGCTTGCTCTGTCGTCTCATTTTATAGTAACAAAAGAACACAATGTGATTATGGCCTACAATGCTTATCGCGTTAGGATCCAATACAGTTTAACTTTTTAATATTGATTCTTTCTTTTCCACTTTGTGTTCTATTTGAAGAATAAGAAGGAATTTAGTTTGGAAGTCGTCTTAAGAAAAAAAAAAAATTGAGTCAAACTGCTCATCCAACTATTCCGTTTCGGAAAATCAAGAGAAAATGAGGGGACAGAGAAGCAGGCTCCCGGTCCAGCCCTTGGGATATGTCATGTCCACGAAAGTTATTTTTAGACGAGCGGAGGTCTTCCGAGACGTCCGCATGCAGGCCAACCTCGGTCCGATGTTTGAAAGAAAATATATATTCATCAGCCTTCCACGTGCGCCATCATTTTCTCTTTTCACTAAGAACCTGAGAGCTAGGCAAGACTGCATGCGGACATCTCAGAAGACAGAATTCCGCTAGAACAAAGACTTCCGTTCGTCTAAAAATAACTTTCGTGGACATAACATATCCCGGCCAACGCCTTGAGCCTCCCTCCCTGTCCCCTCATTTTCTCTTGGGAAAATCTGATACAGTGGCGGAGTAGTCACCTCTGACGTCACGTTGCTAGTTGTTGCTAGAGAAGAACCAATCAGAGAGCAGGATTTTGGGGATGGATGAAGATTTTGACGTCAAAGGGCTTAAAATAGCCTTAATAAAAAACAGCCATTTTGATGATATTTTCAAATTATCTTGCTAAGAGAAAAGAAAAGAGAGAGAGCCTGAAATGAATTTTAATGAACACAAGAAATACAGTCGAACCTGTATATATATATATAACGGCCACCCTCGGGACTTGAGAAACTGGCCGCTTAATACAGGATCACTAAAAATACTCATTGGGCGTAGTTTAATGTTAGTTTTAATGGTGTGTCATACAAATACACTTCATGCAAGGAAACAATAGAACAATCAACACTCTTTCAAGCGATCTACTGGCTTTAAACAAAGTTCAGTGCCAACTTGTAACTTAACTGTATAATAAACGTAACACTGTCGAATCTTCTACGATATACAGTACAGTATTTCTATGACTAACAGTTCACAAAACAATATCTGATTCCGTCTTTGCATAGTTGTTCACTGTGTATAAATAACGGAAATGTTTCTAATTAAAAGTAGCACAATTGACAACAAAACTGTTCAAGTGAAAGTAGTAATAGGGTAGGAATTACGAAGTCTTAAAAAAGTCGGACATGTACGTCTTGCGCTTCGGCACTTGAAACTTTGTTTGCAGAGCAAGTAGTTAACTGTCGACACCGCAAGCGACAATTCCTGGTATCCATGGTACTGCGCAAACGGTGGCTTCGGTCTTGTGCTTAAGCCACGTATCCAAGTACGAGGAGAAGAGATCGGAAGATTTCTTCTCGGAGAGCAACACCGCTTGGATCTTGAGGATCTTGGTCACCGTCGACCTTATGGAAATGGCTTACCGTTTTCCGTGAGTCCACCAAAGAAGGCCTCTCGTGGATTAAGGGGTTCGATAAAGTCCAGATCGGAGAGAAAGGTCTGGATGTCCTTACGTTCGCGGATCATGAAATACCAATCGCACTTACACTTAATGAACCCCAACGTACGATAAAGGACACCGCGGCAAAATGAGTGCGCAGGCTTGACCCACGCGCGAGGGACTGGTACCAATCAAATTTGCCATAGAAACAACGACACGGCAAAATGGTGGCAATTTAAATTCTCTGTGTCAGTTTGCGATGATAAGGACAAGACTTCGAGGATAAGCTTGTAATTTTGAAGAGAGCTCCCTGAAAGACTAATCTGCCGTGTGTCTTTTCAAACCAAAAAACTATGTGTCAAACCAGGTGATTTTTTAACTTTCATTCGAGCTCTCGAGCAAAAGGATGAAGTTCGTAATGTTATTAGTCGCGATGGTCTCTGTGGTGGTAAACCTCTGGGGGGGGGGGGGGGGGGAACTGTGCTCGGAGAAGGAAAACGCGGGGTAAACATCTTTGCAGGGGCAGAATGATAATTCCTACTGCGAAGATGGCTTATGTTGTTTCTGTTGAACGACGAAAGTGTCTGCTTGTTTCATTTCCGCATCCCACTCATTCAGCAACTAGGATAATTCACTTCCCTGCCCTGCATTCTCATATTTTACAATACTAGTTACTTTTACAAGAGCGAGGCAATAAAATAAAGAAAATAAGTCTTAATTTTAAGAGAGGATCGCAAAAAAGTTTTGGAACTAAGCATAAATTTGACTCCAATCCTACTCAATGTTTCCCTTTTACTTGGCGTTTGGTAGCGGTCCATCGTTGGAAATATTTTTTCAGACTTTTCCTGCAACTGTTTCACCACTTTTTTCCTGGCTGGTAAGTGGAATGTTTTTTCCAGCTTTGTCGATCACCTTGTAGAGCCTTTCTGGGATGAGGGTGGGGAGACATGAAAATCATAATCATGAAACATACAAAACATTCACCTGCATGTGTTTGGAAAATACTCATTTCACTTTTACATGAATCGCAGCAGCAAAAGTCCAACCTTAATTTTGCACTATGTGTAAAGATACTGAGAGACGAATGTAATCATACATCCAGCGAGACTAGAGGCATTCTGCTTCATACTCTAAGATTTTATTATTCACAACTGATCCAGTTTCACTACCCAATGATAGACCCACAACGGCTCTATCTGGACCCACAATGACTTTATCTGATTCATTTTAAACAACAACAACCACATCAACCACTATGGTATGTGTTACCACAAAACACAATAAACAGTAACTCAAATATCTCTATAATTTTATTGTTGTAAGTACCGTATATTCATTATTAACACTATTAGAAGTAGAAGCATTCTCAGAAGTTAATATCAAAACCCATGCTCAGCAAGAGAAAGACTATAATAACATACAGCTGTATTAATGAAAGTAAGACAGTTTACTTGAATAAAAAATCGAAATTACATTTGCTTGGTCAAACATTGAATAAGAAGGGTGTGGCAAGTAAATAATTATTGTCCCTTTTCTAGACACTTTTGAAGAGCTGTTTGGAAATCATCTTGTATTAATCACTGACATGCTCAAATCTGTGATTTTTAATTTACAGTAACACTGTTGTCATCATGAAGGATCTCATGCACGAAAAAACGAGAGATGAATAACAACCCTGGCTTTTTTTCATCACAAAACCAATAAAATATTCAACGCTGAACTCCTAATCAAAATCTCTGAAAACAACCTGGAATGTTGCTTGCCATGCATGGTTTGACCAGATCAGCATACACAGACTTCAGCACTGGAATCAGAATAAATGACATGTTTAAGAAAACAAACGGGAAACTGATCAAAGTAAAACAATAATATTATTAACACTTGCTCATTTTCATGCACAGATGTCACTTAAGATACTTGAAAAAACATGGAAATTTGTGCCCTATTTGTAAAGATCCCTTTTTAAACAACACTAAACAACTTAACTGACTCCGTTAATAAGATGCTTTGTCAAACAATGCAGCTAAAAACAGTTGCTCACATCTTGAAAGTAATGGACGTCAAAATGACAGCCAGCCAGATTATCAACACTTTCCAGCAGGTAAATAGATAAGGAGCAAACAAGACCCTGGGACACGTAAACATACAAGAACATAGTTTACTCCAAGGCTAAAAATTTGGAGGACGAGTGAAAGCCGACGACAAGATGATCCATGCCATCGGTAACCTCCCAGGCAACAAAACATGGACAGAAGCTATTGCCAAGAAATCATACAAGCTAAACGTAAACTCAAATTGTATCACTTTATTGACAAAGGAATCATTAAAATTCATGTTGTTACACATAGCATGGTCTTCTTTTGTTGCTCCTTTCTGTCCCCTGTGCCCGCACATGCCCCCAACAGTTCCTCAACCGTTCATTACAATACTCGACTCTGCAATGGAGACAATTCCATAGTCCACCGTATGTTCCATAAAATATAGCAAAGACCTCGAACAAACCAGTCACGTGAACTCGTTGACCACGCATTCAGTCAGTACCAGACATCTCACCTCTACTTGAGGAATACCATATCTCCGGAGACCATTGCCAGCTGTCACCCTGTAAGCCATGAGTGAGGGTGGTTCTGTCAGCGTGGTAGACAAATTTCACACCTTTCTTATTCTTGTCGTCTCTTCTCCTCTTCCTCTTCCCTCCGCTTTTTCTCCCTGAGTTTTTGCAAGCGTTTCCTCTGACATCTGGTCAGGACCGCCATAGTCATGCGTTTGTTGATAGAAAAATCCCTTTCTCTTGTTTTCCCTTCTCTCGGCCCAATAAAACCGGATGGGGGATGGGGGTTATCCCCCTAAAAGGGTCTTTTTATCAAAACGAGTATAAGAAGGTTGGGACCGGTGAGCAGAGGTTATTTCACTTTCTTTGATTTTCACTTTGGACACCGTAGGAGTTCACTTGGACTGGGTATCCGTGAAGGCTTTCACTTGGACTCCGTACTTATACTGAGGTATTGTGATTTAAAGTAGCCACGTTTGCTTTGGGGAAGAAAGGTAACCATGTTGATTTTTGGGGAAGAAAATAAAACCATGTTGTGTTTTGGGAAAGAAAACGTAGCCATGTTTGTTTTAGGGAAGGAATATTAGCTTTTTTTACTTTAAGAAAGAAACATAGGTATGTTGTGTTTTGAGAAAGAAATGTCGATATGCTGAATTTTAAGGAAGAAACGTGGCCATCTTGGTTTCTTTATGGGAAAAGACTATTCGGATAATATTAGGATAATGTTACAACTTAGGTTTGAGTGAATAGTTGCGTCAGATACTACTAGGATGTTATTAGGATAATACACTCCTCGAATATTCCCAGGTATGGGTGTGGTCATTGTATTAGAATGTTAGGAGAGGAGGGTTGGAAATAACATTAAGGTCATGTACATGTAACGAAATCGGTCACGCAATCTGTCACGCAATGGGCTTAGCGCCAGCCTTAAGAGATTAGGGGAGGGGTAGGTCCAAATGCATGACAGCTGATAAAGGATAATCATCTTGCTTAGAGAGAGCCCCCACATTTTGTTCCTGGCCTCTCCAGTATCGATTCTGTGCTGCACAATGTCGAAAGACCCGTGGGGTTTCAAAGGTATCAAACACATCCTTGAATTCAGTGATAAGATTAGTTAACGTCTTAATCTTTTCTTGAGTTAAGCCTTCGGTGCTCCTACTAAGCACCTTTTCCAGTTCTAGGGGCAGCGATTCACCCTCTTTGGGCTCCGATGCGTGTGCCTCGCGAGCAAATCGCACTTCCGTCAGTGGTACAAGTGACATTCCCTGGAACTCATCTATTGTTTCACAAAGAGCAGTATTTCGGTATACCCGTCTCGGATATGAGGTTGGATTCAGGAATCGAATAGGAAATAAACATCGAGTGTTCACCAATGATCTGCCCACAAGGAGTTTGCTGCTTCGCACGAAATTCCATAAATGATTCTAAAACTGTTAAACCACTTCCATCACAATCATCCATTACCCTTGCAGTCCCTATCATCTCGCTGTTTGCCGGCACCACTGCTTTTTCCTCAACGGCTGCTCTGAAGCATCGTACACCACCTGAGAGTTTTTCTTCCGCAGTTTCAACCATGTTTACGGACGGCGCTTCAGGCACCAAAAGTTGAAGTTGGCCCATCTGGTGTTGTAACAATCTGACAACCATGCTTGCGCATAAAAGATATTCCCAGGGTACCTTCCAGTTCATTATCGGCAATCCACACCTCTTGCTGGGTCCGCTGCCCTTCCACCTCTAGCTTAAAAGTTCTTTTTTCATAAAAGGGCCTTGAACAGCCATCCGCTAGTATCATGTGATTTCTAACACATTCTAACGTTAGGTTGCCTCTCCGACCCAATCCTCGCTATTACCGCTCAGCTCAGGATGGTGATGTTGGAACCGTTGTCAACCACCCATTCCACGTTACTTAAGACGTACAGGCCTAATAGATCCTGAGAGCCCCACAAACTGCCAGCTCCTTGGGGAATAAACGGGACTCTGATTAAGACGCTGGACCGAACCTAGGCTTTGGATTCGGCCCGTCTTCGTTTCACTGAAAGTCTTGAGGCCTTTGCGAACGACAATTTCGAGAAAAATGGCCTGGTCTACCACAGTTCCAGCAATTTCCTTTATCCGTTTTCTTGGACTAACCGGTGCCTACTCTCTCTATTTCTCTGGACCTGTCATACGCCTCACGAAATCTTCAAAAATCCGCTTCTGGTCCTCTCTCTCCTTCTTCATTTCTTGGAGAATATTACTAATGGCCGACTCGAGGGCCACCGTCTGCCTCGGGAAGGGTGGGTACGCGCGGCGCTTGCTGCGAGTCGGCAGGGTCGAAGGCGTTGTCTTTCAAAGGCTTGAAAGTCCTCAATCTCGACAGCTTCGGCAAGTGCTGCCTGGATAGATTCTGGTCTTGCCTGGAGTACCTTCCACCTTGTCTCAGAACCTTGTATCGCGTCGACGAAATGGTCCTTCTCGATGACGTCGATGACGGAAGGTGTACCTCTAGATATGCTTGGCGAACGAGCCTTTGGATGACCTGCGCTAGTTCGAGCATGGTTTGTATCTTCCTTTTGAACGGGTTATCAACTGGGCGCGAAATAGCTCAGGTTTCCCCCATTACAGCACAGCGCTTTTTGAAGGGCTCCGTAACCCCGGCTCTGTCTCCGTCCAGGTCCGAGAGAACTGACAGCGCAGATCCTGTCGGTTGGTGGGAAGATACTGACCTTTACGGGCGTTTCCCAACGATTTAACTCTGCTATAAGCTCAAATTGAACTTGGTAGTCCAATGGCTTCGGCTTCGTTAGTGGCGATCATTTCTTTCGCTTCTTTGACCAACTTCCAGTTCTCGTGTGCGTACCTCTAATTCCGGTTCGTCCCCATTTCTTCACTATTGTGCAGTAGTTTCTGGCCTAACTCCTGTAAGGCGGTCACAAAAGACGACGGCGATTCCTGCTCGGTGGAAAAAGTAGAATTTGCCTCCGGAGTCGCTGAGTTCTGCAGGCCACTAAAATCTGGTTCATAATCATCCGTAGCAAGCTGGATTTCACGGTAACTCCGATCCGCCGCTGCCATCTCTGACTTCCCGGCAGCTAAGGATTCTCGTATCCCACCTCTGCCACCAAATGTAACGCGACGGCACTGCTGCAATGTCGGCTAATTTATTCACAGACTGAACAACGGAACAACGTACTTCTCGTCAAGACTCAACACACTCGTGCAATATTAACCACCAGTTTTGCTCTTTTTGTAGTCATTATTGCGTTCACATCTGCTTCCAGCTCGCACACATTACAATAGGTCGTGCATGGAACACTAGGCCTTTCGTTACAATACTATCTATGAGTCTTACATTTTCATCAATGATTCTGTGTTTTGAGAAGCTGGTTTGATCATTGTTAATTAGCCTGGGTAAAATATTTTGTATTCGGCTCGCGATACATTTGCAAGCAATTTTGTAATCACAATTTAAAAGAAAAATAGGCTGCCAAATTTTCAAAAGATAACAGATTTATTCTTTTTATGAAACAGGTTAATCATTCTTCTTTGGGTAACTCATAACAGACCTTTTCTATACGCACATTTCAAGCATTCAACAAATAAGCGGTTGCTTTGCTCCCAGAACAATTTATAAAACTCGGCCGGTTAGCCATCTCTGGAAATATTTAAGATAGCCAGTGTACCTCAATGCATTGCTTTCGCAACTGCATGGCATTATTGCAAGTAATCCTGAAAAATGATTGGACAAGTTTCTTTTGGCCGTGGAAAATCAGGCTACTGACCGATGTCACATTTCACAAGTCACAGGTATCAACTATTTCACTAAACCGGCGAACTTGTCTCCTTGCCTTAAACACCATTCGAAAGCCTCTGGTACAGAGTGTTTTGCTAAGGAGGAATGCACGGCCAGTTCATAATAAATTACACAGCAACTGGCGAATGTAAGCTGTCTTGTTTGCGCCCACTGGTAAAGACATCATTAGTTAGGCTTTTGCCTCATCTTGACAACACAATCAAAGAGCAACACATTCCAAAAATATATTTACATTCCAACTGACCAACTGTTACGTATATTTTGTCCCAATTTATTTTTTTATTCCTAACATTATTCCATTAAAAGACCTAGAATTCGTAAATTGCAGGCATGTAATGTGACTTTAATCCTGTGATTTAACAACACGACCCGTCATCATTTTTTGCTTTCACTTCCTATCGATTATCGCGGTTTTACAATAATGGATAGGATGACGATGATGAAAAAACAATAGAAAAACCAACTTACGTCACGTGGAATTCCAATCAGGAATTCCTTGTAAACTAACTAAAAATTTGAGGTCATTCACTGTGGGTTGACATTTCTAGTTGCCGAGAGCATTATTATGGATGATTAAATTAAAGGACAAGAATGGTTAATCTCTGTCTTCAATGACTTTTCCTAAATAAAACAAAAATCGACAACACGAAATTTAAAATGCGCACGTTAAAGCTAACACTCTTGCCACGACATTGGCCCACTTCTGTCCGCCAGCTTGAACGTCTTCGTGTTTTGAAAACAGCCAACATCATGGCAATTTTCGTTTTTCTACCCTGTCATTCGATGACAAACAATCAATCAATTGAAAGGTATGGTGAGGGGGCTTCATGTGCTCACTCAACTGGATGGGCTGTTAAATTTCGGGTTTCGCTCGGGCGGCCGCGAGTGGGTGTACGAATGTGCTCGAAAACCAGTTTTTATCGATTAGCGGTTGAAAATGACGTCCTTTGCAAAGAATATTCCAAAGATGTCCTACTGAGCGAAAAGACCATGATGTGGCGAACAGTCTAGAGGGGAAAAAGTGGGAATTTCTAGTTAAAATCATATTAAAAACATTACATGTAGAGCTTCTTTAAAGCCTAACGAGGACCAGGGGTATCGGGTTTTATCGGCACTTGTAAAGGATATTTCAAATCAATGATTTAAGAAAGGTTAGCACCCTTTTATGCCATAAACATAATTAGTTATTCTATCTTCGGCCGTTAATCTTGTTTACCATTCTCAAAATTACCTCTCGAAACCTACTTCTTGCGTAGGAATAAGGTTGTAGAATGAATATTTATGTATTTGGAGGGGATGCTTTTTCAATTCGGAAAGTCACAACTCTTGGGTAGTAGCCAATAACGTGGGGCCCCGGATGGCCTTGGCCCGGGGGGTAGGGGGTCTGGGGGCACGGAGGGTCTTGTTTTTTCAAAGTTTTTGGTTTACATTTTTGTCGTTACTCGGTAATGTTATATTCGAATGGTGGAATCTTTCCTTCATTTCTGGTGGAAATTAGTCAAAAAAAAAAGGATGGAAACATACGGAGGGAGCTACGAAATTGTACCATCTTTGTTTGTTTTTCGAAAAATAAGAGAATTCCAAAACTGAAATTGGAGTTCTTGTGGGGAATATATGCTAACTGGAGAGACTGAAGACTCGCTGAGAGCCCACATTTTTAAACCACATTTTAATGTTCATACTTCTTAAAAAAACACTCTCCGCAAGACAATGTAAAACGAAAAAGAACATAGCCACAATCCACGATAGTCGTCACACAAACGTTCGCAGGTTTGCTTGTTTTGCAAAATTGTGTTCAATGTTGTCGTGTTTTTTTAATCGTGATACTGGGATCGATCCCTTGACGTCCGAAATAGGAATGACTAGCAAAGTTCCCGTGCGACTCTGGCTTTACTACAAAACGTTTGTAGTAACGACAGAACAACATAGGCATCAAACACGAACAAAAATGCAAATGAGAACATTAAGTGACTGCGTGACGATCATCGTTTAACTGCGATTTTAGGTGCGTTTACGCGGACAGAGCAAAAATGGCACGGGTCCGATTTAAAAAGTAGACCGGTTCCAACTATTTTTGTAAAGAGAAACAGTGAAACTTTACCCATTCCGTTACGGGACCATAGGATCCTTATATATAGGCGTGGTTTACACGACAGAGGAATAGACGCCACGGGTCCGTCCGATAAAATGTGGAACAGTTCCCCATCATCTTTGTAAAGAAAACAGTGAACGTTTATCCGTTCCGCTACAGGACCATAGGCGCCTATGGTCCAGTAGCGGAACGGATAAAAGTTCACTGTTTCTTTACAAAATGAATGGAACAGTTCCACTTTTGTCGGAACAGTGCCATTTTTCCTCTGTCGTGTAAACGCGCCTTCGTAAATTTTCTTGAGAAGTAAACATTACAATGCTATTTTAAAGTGTGAAGCTCAGCGACCGTCTTCAGTGTTTGTGGCAGTTGGCGTATATTTCTAAAACTCCAATTTCAGCATCTTCGAGAAATTCTCTTAATTTCGAAAAAAACAAACTCCGAATTTCGGAAAAAGACTAAGTCAGATGCTGCGCAAAACGAACTTCGATTTTGAAAACACCCACAAACAAAAAAAAATTCGATTTCGACCAAAAACAACTGATATGTCTCTTAAGAACTTTCATAGCCTTCCGTCAGTTTCTTAACGTTTTTGACCGAATGTCCACCATAAATAAAGGACATTCGAAAACAAACAGTACAGGAGAATAACGACAAAAATTGAAACAAAAAAAAAAATGGGGGGAAAAAAAAGGCACCCCGACCGCGACCACCGTTTTCGCTACTACCAAACAAAACAACGTGTCCGAGTTCAAGGCATCACATGCAAGCGGAACAAAACTTCACAATGGTTCTCCTCAAGACTGAGCCTTTCAACTTAACATCGGCTGTGCGTACATATCCATCGGGTCCGGAACAATGACCTTGAATATCCTCCCCAATGGCCACTTTCCACGAGGTGTGTGTACCTAAGAGCAAAACAAGATCTCGACTTCCAGGTCATCGTCTCTCTTTCCCCACTTCTTTCTTGGGCTAAGGGAAGGGGCGGGCTCGGTTTACCGAGATGAAATGTGTGTCTGTTCATATGATTGACTTTCAGGCCCGCTTTACGAGATGAAAAATTAGAAAAAAGTAGGTGACGCGGACCATTCAGGCGTGAAATCTAACGAACAAAGCTGGCGAGAATTTCTCGATTTTCTTTGTTTAAACAACCTCAAATTTCTTTTGACTTTACGTTCTCTATCAAATAAGACTATTCCTAGCGTCATTATCGAAGACAAGAGGAACTAAACGCCGCGGTAATGTTCCGTTCTATCACGACAAAAGCATCGTATTTTCTTCCTCCCGGTAACCGGGATGACGTGTATCATATGGCAAAATTTCCAGCCCGCTTACCGAGATCCCGTAGGGAAAAACCGAGATCTCGGTAAACGAGCCAGCCCCGCCCTCTCATATGAACACATCAACGTTTTTACAAAGGAATTTTAGAGGTAAGGCGAGATCTCGGAAACCGGGACAGCCCGGTCAAACCGGGCTCATATGAAGAGGCCCTTAGCCACCTTCTCCAAAAACTGGATGAACAAAGTCTGGACATGGCCGCCACCTCACCGGTGGTTCCATGGATAGGTATCTACGGAGTCTGGTGCGAATTGACCTCCACATTGACTAAACAAGAAATGGTTCGGCGTTAGTGGTCCAGAATCGTCTGCGTTTGATGTCTGATAGGTAAAGGTAGAATTCGCAACCCTACAAGCTCCCACGAGTGCCTGTCATGAGCTTTCATCAGTAAGATCTGCCTTGCTTAATACACTAAAAAAAAGCTCGTTTGGCCCCTTTTTACCAAGAATTTCATGCAAACTATGAAAGTGTGGCGCTGAGGGTGGGTGTTGACCGCCTCGTCCCTCCCGGTTCACTGTACACGTGTTTGAATCTTCTTGTTGTCAAGAGCTTTACCAAATCACGAAATTCTCGTTCGGCCA
>NC_090871.1:47141172-47155163 GCF_036669935.1 Montipora foliosa | reverse complement strand
TCTTTAAAATCATGGCATTCTGGACTTAATTTAACCGAGTAGTGGCTGGTTGAAATAACTCATAAGGAGCTATGCAGAATCAGGGAGCCAGACTATTCATATATTTTTCACAGAAGTAGTCGGAAAAATAATTTAAGTATCGGGTTATTTCTCACAAAGACATATCACCTCTATTCGAGTGTTCAAATTTAATTTTCTCTTGTGGCCATAGTTGGCTTCAATTATCTCTCTACAAAAGGAAGGTGATCTATCACTAGGACTGAAAGAAGGTAACTTCGAATTCTGCAGGGCCTCGAGACTCACTTTTTTAGCTGCACTAGCCTTTCTCACGTGTGACCAGTAGCAAGTCTGATTTCAACCATCCCCCCCCCCCCCCTCACAAAAAAACTAACATTTGTTCTAGCCCGTCTTGACATGCGGGTTTTTCAATGATTTGGTTATTTTAAATAGAAAAAGGGGTGTCGCTAGATTCGAACTACAAACATTTTCTTGTTACCATCTGAAATATATTATTCACATAAACATTTCCCAACAACTCGCCAAACACAACTACCGCCTTTTATCAAATTATTCTCTCTGTTCAATCTCTGACATATGTAATTAGTTTGCTCAAGCCAGATCTGGTTGGACACTTAGATTTACCCTTCTCTATTGGATCTTTTCTGGACTCTATTTTAAAAATGTACTTCTATCAGTGTTTTCACTTTCTTTTTACCCGCGCTCAGTAAAATAACAGCTTGATGAGGACCTCTCGGCAGGGGTTTTTAGAGCAACATGATAAACATGGCCATTTCCTTTCAAGGGAACAAGGGATCTCCTAAAATAACTCTTCAAGGGAAAACTAGGCAACTGTTGAAGTTATATTTCGGGAACAAGGAAACATTGTCCTTTTTGACTCGCCATTTTGTATACGTTTGAGAGAAATTTTCATTCATTTTCAATCTTGATCGAGACCATGATCTCCTTTTCTCAAAAGTCCCGAAACGTTTTGGGCCCGAAAAAACTATTTGTGAAAAATCCTATCCACTTGTTTGATAAAGTTAGACGTTTTAACATGTTTGTCAACGGGTAATTAAAAAGTGTGTCAAAATAATGGCAAAGTAGTTGAGTGCCTTGAGCGACGACTTGGACGATACAAAGGGAATTTACACAGAATTAAAAAAGTAACAACACTATCCCACGGACGTTTCGGAGTCAGCACAATTGACCCCATTGCGATTAATCCTTTTCAGTTTAAACCTTGATAATGGGGTCATGTCTCTGACTCCGAAACGTCGGATAGTGTTGCTTACTTTTTATTCTTAAAGGGAATTACGGCACGCAGAAATACGCCCGAAAAGTGTCGGGACTTTTGAGAGAAAACATTCTCCTGGGGACCGCTATTCTTCACATATGAACCGGTGAAACGTGTGGAAAACCTGGGCGGAATTATCCGATTCTCGACCGCCATTTGAAGAGGAATTGTAGGGAACATTTAAGAATATTTAAGGAAGCAAGAGAAAACAGGAAACAGAACTTTCTGGGAACTAAAGGAACTTGACAAAAGTAAAATTTTGGAGAACATCTATTAAAGTTTTTTCTGGGAAACAAAAAAGGGAAATTTTAATTTTTTCCTAAGGAGCAAGGACAGTAAGGGAAAATATGTATCCCTCCTTGGAAGGCCACTCCCTGATATCCATCCTCGGTGCAAACAAGCTGCGCTGAACAGTAACATAGTACTGTAGCATGTACGACGCGTGTGGCAATTTTCTCAACAAATGCCAACAGTTCTCTCCCCCCCGGTGTTGACGCAACTCTCACACGCCCCGCCAAAAATTTGCCAACTCTCAATTGCTCTGGAGTATGGAAAACGAGGAGGGAACAAGGTAAATTAAAACAAATAAACGGTTTAAAAACTATAATGTTTATTAGGAAAGTCTGCGGAAACGGCTCTTTTGCGATCGAAATTTAACTAAAACGCCATTTTATGCATGAAGGTAGCGGAATGCAGGAAAATGATACTTTTTTAATATTAGATAGGAGCAAAATGGAAAGGACAAACTTGGTTTATGATTATGATATTTTCCAAAATAATTACGTTATTAATCCATTCATTTTAATGCTTGAATGGTTTTTCTGAGGGGGTGGGTCGAGTGGCGGGGGAGGTCGGGGGTAAATAAATGTAGTATTATTATTAAAATTATCACATTTATTCAATTACATATATGGCGGTCAGGAGCTCGCAAACAAGTTTTCTCTCTTTTAATCTGAGATTCGCCTTTCCTAGCTAGTGCACGCAGATGATTACCTTTTCTCTGTTATTATCAGTCCGGCAGTATCGCCATTTTTCGAAGAAGCGGTGAAGTCACTTTGCTATTTTTGCCACTTAAAAAACAAATGCAAAAAAAAAATTGGTTTAAAATAATCCAGAAAAAATGGAGGGTCCATTTTAAACAGCTTATTTCCCCCAAAAAATTTCTTTTATTATGTAGGGAGGCTTAAGCACGCGCGTTTTTGAAGACGCGGACGGCAACCGGGAAAGCGAGCTGTTTTTCCCTCTCAACTTGTCCTCATACAAACCACGTTATATGCTAAGTATCGTTTCTCCATTGAAACATGAGGTGCATTAGTAAATATAAAACTCTGGGACACACCACTGTCCCTGGCACGGCGAAACTTTCTCTTCCGGTGGCAGTCCGCGTCTCAAAATCCGCGTTCTTAAGCTCCCTAATGTCTGAGATTTTCAACGTCTCACAACAAAACAAAGTCTGTTATGCTGCGTTTTCAATAGATTGCCGAATAGGTAAAGTATAGAATTTAGAGGAGTCCCAACCCATTTTTCCACATAGCCAGAATTTTTTTCCTACAGATCTTTCGTGACTGAGCAATTTCCTGTAAAAAAGCTAAATTCAAAGTCCCATTCAAACTAGAGATTTTTTTAAAATAGCGCGATTTCATGCAAAATTATCTAGGAAAATTAGTACTCACCTGATTTTTAGTCAAATTTTGCTTTACTGGAAAATGAGCTAGAATTTTTGCACTTTTACGCTTAATACCAAAAAAAAAATATATGAAAATTTATTAATATCTTTGTACTTTTACAACATTATTTACTTGCATTGCTACGCTAATAACAAATAAAATCTATGGAAATAGAAGATATGTGAACTATTGCCCATCATTTTTTCAAAATGAAAGAAAAAATTGGCCAATAATGCTTGTTGTGAAAACTTAACTTGCTCGCTCAGTTTAACTTCCGCATTGCCTTTGCTTTGCTTCAGCAGTGAGGGCCCCTCTAAATCTATACTACTAATAATATAAAGCCAGAGAGAAAGAGAAACGAAACAAATTGTGTTAAAAAATGGTTTATGTGTTGACATTAAAAGTATAATATTTAGCACTCCACAATAAGCAAAAATTTACAAATTTGCTATATTGACATTTACAGGGCTTCATTTTACTGTTAGGAAATAGACAGGTGTTTGAAAGTGATAAATATTTTAATGAATGTTATGGTACCATAAGAAACACCAGTTATTGCTGAACAAGATGCGGTCATTATTGCGACGTAAGAAGTACCGTGGCAACGGGCAAGCCGTGTAATAACATCCTTTATTTTGTCTTTAGTTGCACATATCTCAAAAAACAAACTTTGTGATCCCTCATACCAGTGATCAGTAGGCCAAGATGAAATTTTTTGATTTAAAAATAAATACTAGTGAACAGCACACAGCAACAGATCTTGTCAACTTGCTTTTATTTCTCCGACCAGTTCGTCTGATTACGCAGACTTCATCAGGGAGTTTGAAGAAAATGGTCAAAATGAACTTATTTTATACCTTATTTACAAAGTACAAATGACGTTTCCAGCAAGGGTGTGAACAGCGGAAAACACCTACACAACAGTACATGCAGGATATGACTAAAATCCTGCATGACGCTGAGAATTGTAATTTTGGGGCTGACGGATTTAACGGTAAAGTTTCGAGTTGGATTTTCGAGTTAGGATTTCAGTGCTCGTTGTTTTTGACGTGCTCGTTACACTCGATTTCGAGTGCTGTGCCCAGAGGGCAGCAATGATCCGAATAACTCAAAAATCCTAACGTCGAAAATCCAACAAGAAATTCCAACTCGAAAATCCAACTCGAAATCCTATATCGCAAATTAGTCTGTCTCGGGAGATACGAGGGACTTAAAATAAAGAAGAATTACAGTAAACAGGTTAGGAAATATTTACAATTGAGAAAGTGATAAAAAAGTATAAAAATGAAACGCTTGTAAAATGGAAAGGTTTCCTGATAAATTCAATTCTTGGGTAAATTTAAGTGAATTTGAGCAAAACAGCATAAACTAAGGGACTTTCCCTGATGATAAGTAATTGTGTCTTTAAACCAATAAAATTTATGACACAAAATTTTCTACAAGTTGTGGAAAAATCTATGTAAGTTTTAGACGTGGTGGAAAAATCTGTGTAATTTCTCCTAGAGAAAACTATAGCCAGCAACAGACTATGACGGCAATATTAATGAAAAATGAAAAAATTATAAAAGAACTTTACAATTTATCTTTTAGAAAGCAAAAAAGAACAAATATTAACTACATTTGCTAAAATGCTAATTTCTTTCAATTTGCTGGTAATAAAATATTTATTCACTTTCAAACACCTGCCTATTTTCTAACTGTAAAATTAAGCTTTTCTAAATTTCAATTTAGTTAAAACAACAAAATAACTTTAAATCACAGAACATAATGTTAACAATTAAAATTGTTCAAACTTTTTCCAACGAGACGCTTGTATCCGAAAAAAATTAGTTTCAAGAAAGTTTGTTTTGGCTTTCAAATTTCCCGGGTGCCACCATCTTGAATAATTGTGGATAGGATTTTCACAAATAGTTTTTTGGGCCCGAAAACGTTTCGGGACTTCTGAGAAAAGGGGACCAGGTCCGATCCAGATCGAAAATGAATGAAAATTCTCCAAACGTTACAAAATTCGAGTCAAAAGACAATGTTCCCTTGTTCCGAAATATAAATCAACAGTTGCCTAGTTCCCTTGAAGAGTTATTTTAGGACATCCCTTGTTCCTTGAAAGGAAATGGCTATGTTATCATGTTGCCTAAAACCCCTGCCGAGAGGTCCTCATCAAGGGTTATTTTACTGAGCGGGGGTAAAAAAAGTGAAAACACTGATAGAAGTACATCTTTAAAATAGAGTCAGAAAAGATCCAATAGAGAAGGTAAACTAAGTCACCAAGTGGCTTGAGCAAACTAATACAATGTCAGAGATTGAACATGAGAATATTTATAAAAGCGGGAGTTGTGTTTGCGAGTGTGGGAAATTTTTACGTGATAATTTTCAGATGTAACAAAAAATGTTTGAGTTCGACCACGACCACTTTCATAAAACCAATCATTGAAACGGAATGTCAAGACTGGCTAGAACAAATTTAGTTTTGGATGGTGAAATCAGACTTGCTACTGGTCACTAGGCTAGTGAGCTAAAAAAGTGAGTCTCGAGACCTGCAGAATTCGAAGCTACCGTCTTTTAGTCCTAGTGAAGATTACTTGCCTTGTAGAAGATAATTGAATCGAACTATGCCACGTAGAAAATTAAATTTGACACTCGAATAGAGGTGATATGTCTTTTGAGAAATATGACACTTAAATTATTTTCCGACTACTTGTCTTCTGTGAAAATATCTGAATAGCTGGCTCCTTGATTCTGCTAGCTCTTATGGTTATTCCAACCAGCCACTACTCGTTTAAATTAAGTCAGAATCCATGATTTTAAAGAACAGGATCATGGCTCGAGGAAACCCTCGTTCAGTTGTCTGAGACAGGTGGATTTCACACTCGGGCAAGCGGCTTTCTCTGATCGCTTTCCCGCCGGGCAAGCTCTCTCAATTAAATAAAAACGAGAGGTGTGAAAACTCACTCAAAGGACGTAAAAGGCCATGGGCAAGTGGGTAATGACAGTAGCTTTCCCTATGGGCTTGCCCTATGTTCCAGGTTGCGCGACTCGGCCTCAGTTATGGAACAGCGATTCTTTAAAGATCTTTAAATGGCGTGTTTCTTTGTTCTGACCCATTTATTCCTCTTTTCACCCATCCTTTTTTGAATTCCTGAAGTATTACGATTATAACTATGTTACCACAAATATGCCGTGTTATTTTTCGAGGTTAATTTAGAGAAGCTCAATTGGGTACAGGAAGAAATTAAATCGCTTAGTGAATATCAATGGTGTTATTTCTTTCGTGTGGCTTCTGCGGTAGAAAATAGTTCCATAGTCATTTTCAACTGATGTTTTTACCTCTAGAGGGCCTTTTTTTCCCCTGAGGAAACATTGTCGGTCAGTGACACTTTCGTGGGCTTGCTCTGTCGTCTCATTTTATAGTAACAAAAGAACACAATGTGATTATGGCCTACAATGCTTATCGCGTTAGGATCCAATACAGTTTAACTTTTTAATATTGATTCTTTCTTTTCCACTTTGTGTTCTATTTGAAGAATAAGAGGGAATTTAGTTTGGAAGTCGTCTTAAGAAAAAAAAAATTGAGTCAAACTGCTCATCCAACTATTCCGTTTCGGAAAATCAAGAGAAAATGAGGGGACAGAGAAGGAGGCTCCCGGTCCAGCCCTTGGGATATGTTATGTCCACGAAGTTATTTTTAGACGAGCGGAGGTCTTCCGAGACGTCCGCATGCAGGCCAACCTCGGTCCGATGTTTGAAAGAAAATATATATTCATCAGCCTTCCACGTGCGCCATCATTTTCTCTTTTCACTAAGAACCTGAGAGCTAGGCAAGACTGCATGCGGACATCTCAGAAGACAGACTTCCGCTAGAACAAAGACTTCCGTTCGTCTAAAAATAACTTTCGTGGACGTAACATATCCCGGCCAACGCCTTGAGCCTCCCTCCCTGTCCCCTCATTTTCTCTTGGGAAAATCTGATACAGTGGCGGAGTAGTCACCTCTGACGTCACGTTGCTAGTTGTTGCTGGAGAAGAACCAATCAGAGAGCAGGATTTTGGGGATGGATGAAGATTTTGACGTCAAAGGGCTTAAAATAGCCTTAATAAAAAACAGCCATTTTGATGATATTTTCAAATTATCTTGCTAAGAGAAAAGAAAAGAGAGAGAGCCTGAAATGAATTTTAATGAACACAAGAAATACAGTCGAACCTGTATATATATATATATAACGGCCACCCTCGGGACTTTAGAAACTGGCCGCTTAATACAGGATCACTAAAAATACTCATTGGGCGTAGTTTAATGTTAGTTTTAATGGTGTGTCATACAAATACACTTCATGCAAGGAAACAATAGAACAATCAACACTCTTTCAAGCGATCTACTGGCTTTAAACAAAGTTCAGTGCCAACTTGTAACTTAACTGTATAATAAACGTAACAATGTCGAATCTTCTACGGTATACAGTACTGTATTTCTATGACTAACAGTTCACAAAACAATATCTGATTCCGTCTTTGCATAGTTGTTCACTGTGTATAAATAACGGAAATGTTTCTAATTAAAAGTAGCACAATTGACAACAAAACTGTTCAAGTGAAAGTAGTAATAGGGTAGGAATTACGAAGTCTTAAAAAAGTCGGACATGTACGTCTTGCGCTTCGGCACTTGAAACTTTTTTTTGCAGAGCAAGTAGTTAACTGTCGACACCGCAAGCGACAATTCCTGGTATCCATGGTACTGCGCAAACGGTGGCTTCGGTCTTGTGCTTAAGCCACGTATCCAAGTACGAGGAGAAGAGATCGGAGGATTTCTTCTCGGAGAGCAACACCGCTTGGATCTTGAGGATCTTGGTCACCGTCGACCTTATGGAAATAAATGGCTTACCGTTTTCCGTGAGTCCACCAAAGAAGGCCTCTCGTGGATTAAGGGGTTCGATAAAGTCCAGATCGGAGAGAAAGGTCTGGATGTCCTTACGTTCGCGGATCATGAAATACCAATCGCACTTACACTTAATGAACCCCAACGTACGATAAAGGACACCGCGGCAAAATGAGTGCGCAGGCTTGACCCACGCGCGAGGGACTGGTACCAATCAAATTTGCCATAGAAACAACGACACGGCAAAATGGCGGCAATTTAAATTCCCTGTGTCAGTTTGCGATGATAAGGACAAGACTTCGAGGATAAGCTTGTAATTTTGAAGAGAGCTCCCTGAAAGACTAATCTGCCGTGTGTCTTTTCAAACCAAAAAACTATGTGTCAAACCAGGTGATTTTTTAACTTTCATTCGAGCTCTCGAGCAAAAGGATGAAGTTCGTAATGTTATTAGTCGCGATGGTCTGTGTTGGTAAACCTCTGGGGGGGGGGGGGGGGGGAACTGTGCTCTGAGAAGGAAAACGCGGGGTAAACATCTTTGCAGGGGCAGAATGATAATTCCTTCTGCGAAGATGGCTTATGTTGTTTCTGTTGAACGACGAAAGTGTCTGCTTGTTTCATTTCCGCATCCCACTCATTCAGCAACTAGGATAATTCACTTCCCTGCCCTGCATTCTCATATTTTACAATACTAGTTACTTTTACAAGAGCGAGGCAATAAAATAAAGAAAATAAGTCTTAATTTTAAGAGAGGATCGCAAAAAAGTTTTGGAACTAAGCATAAATTTGACTCCAATCCTACTCAATGTTTCCCTTTTACTTGGCGTTTGGTAGCGGTCCATCGTTGGAAATATTTTTTCAGAATTTTTCCTGCAACTGTTTCACCACTTTTTTCCTGGCTGGTAAGTGGAATTTTTTTTCCAGCTTTGTCGATCACCTTGTAGAGCCTTTCTGGGATGAGGGTGGGGAGACATGAGAATCATAATCATGAAACATACAAAACATTCACCTGCATGTGTTTGGAAAATACTCATTTCACTTTTACATGAATCGCAGCAGCAAAAGTCCAACCTTAATTTTGCACTATGTGTAAAGATACTGAGAGACGAATGTAATCATACATCCAGCGAGACTAGAGGCATTCTGCTTCATACTCTAAGATTTTATTATGCACAACTGATCCAGTTTCACTACCCAATGATAGACCCACAACGGCTCTATCTGGACCCACAATGACTTTATCTGATTCATTTTAAACAACAACAACCACAACAACCACTATGGTATGTGTTACCACAAAACACAATAAACAGTAACTCAAATATCTCTATAATTTTATTGTTGTAAGTACCGTATATTCATTATTAACACTATTAGAAGTAGAAGCATTCTCAGAAGTTAATATCAAAACCCATGCTCAGCAAGAGAAAGACTATAATAACATACAGCTGTATTAATGAAAAAGTAAGACAGTTTACTTGAATAAAAAATCCAAATTGCATTTGCTTGGTCAAACATTGAATAAGAAGGGTGTGGCAAGTAAATAATTATTGTCCCTTTTCTAGACACTTTTGAAGAGCTGTTTGGAAATCATCTTGTATTAATCACTGACATGCTCAAATCTGTGATTTTTAATTTACAGTAACACTGTTGTCATCATGCAGGATCTCATGCACGAAAAAACGAGAGATGAATAACAACCCTGGCTTTTTTCATCACAAAACCAATAAAATATTCAACGCTGAACTCCTAATCAAAATCTCTGAAAACAACCTGGAATGTTGCTTGCCATGCATGGTTTGACCAGATCAGCATACACAGACTTCAGCACTGGAATCAGAATAAATGACATGTTTAAGAAACAACGGGAAACTGATCAAAGTAAAACAATAATATTATTAACACTTGCTCATTTTCATGCACAGATGTCACTTAAGATACTTGAAAAAACATGGAAATTTGTGCCCTATTTGTAAGGATCCCTTTTTAAACAACACTAAACAACTTAACTGACTCCGTTAATAAGATGCTTTGTCTAACAATGCAGATAAAAACAGTTGCTCACATCTTGAAAGTAATGACAGTCAAAATGACAGCCAGCCAGATATCAACACTTTCCAGCAGGTAAATAGATAAGGAGCAAACAAGACCCTGGGACACGTAAACATACAAGAACATAGTTTACTCCAAGGCTAAAAATTTGGAGGACGAGTGAAAGCCGACGACAAGATGATCCATGCCATCGGTAACCTTCCAGGCAACAAAACATGGACAGAAGCTATTGCCAAGAAAATCATACAAGCTAAACGTAAACTCAAATTGTATCACTTTATTGACAAAGGAATCATTAAAATTCACGTTGTTACACATAGCATGGTCTTCTTTTGTTGCTCCTTTCTGTCCCCTGTGCCCGCACATGCCCCCAACAGTTCCTCAACGTTCATTACAATACTCGACTCTGCAATGGAGACAATTCCATAGTCCACCGTATGTTCCATAAAATATAGCAAAGACCTCGAACAAACCAGTCACGTGAACTCGTTGACCACAGCATTCAGTCAGTACCAGACATCTCACCTCTACTTGAGGAATACCATATCTCCGGAGACCATTGCCAGCTGTCACCCTGTAAGCCATGAGTGAGGGTGGTTCTGTCAGCGTGGTAGACAAATTTCACACCTTTCTTCTTCTTGTCGTCTCTTCTCCTCTTCCTCTTCCCTCCGCCTTTTCTCCCTGAGTTTTTGCAAGCGTTTCCTCTGACATCTGGTCAGGACCGCCATAGTCATGCGTTTGTGAATAGAAAAATCCCTTTCTCTTGTTTCCCCTTCTCTCGGCCCAATAAAACCGGATGGGGGATGGGGGTATCCCCCTAAAAGGGTCTTTTTATCAAAACGAGTATAAGAAGGTTGGACCGGTGAGCAGAGGTTATTTCACTTTCTTTGATTTTCACTTTGGACACCGTAGGAGTTCACTTGGACTGGGTATCCGTGAAGGCTTTCACTTGGACTCCGTACTTATACTGAGGTATTGTGATTTAAAGTAGCCACGTTTGCTTTGGGGAAGAAAGGTAACCATGTTGATTTTTGGGGAAGAAAATAAAACCATGTTGTGTTTTGGGAAAGAAAACGTAGCCATGTTTGTTTTAGGGAAGGAATATTAGCTTTTTTTACTTTAAGAAAGAAACATAGGTATATTGTGTTTTGAGAAAGAAATGTCGATATGCTGAATTTTAAGGAAGAAACGTGGCCATATTGGTTTCTTTATGGGAAAAGACTATTCGGATAATATTAGGATAATGTTACAACTTAGGTTTGAGTGAATAGTTGGTCAGATACTACTAGGATGTTATTAGGATAATACAAGTCCTCGAATATTCCCATGTATGGGTGTGGTCATTGTATTAGAATGTTAGGAGAGGAGGGTTGGAATAATATTAAGGTCATGTACATGTAACGAAATCTGTCACGCAATCTGTCACGCAATGGGCTTAGCGCCAGCCTTAAGAGATTAGGGGAGGGGTAGGTCCAAACGCATGACAGCTGATAAAGGATAATCATCTTGCTTAGAGAGAGCCCCACATTTTGTTCCTGGCCTCTCCAGTATCGATTCTGTGCTGCACAATGTCGAAAGACCCGTGGGGTTTTCAAAGGTAGCAAACACATCCTTGAATTCAGTGATAAGATTAGTTAACGTCTTAATCTTTTCTTGAGTTAAGCCTTCGGTGCTCCTACTAAGCACCTTTTCCAGTTCTAGGGGCAGCGATTCACCCTCTTTGGGCTCCGATGCGTGTGAGTCGCGAGCAAATCGCACTTCCGTCAGTGGTACAAGTGACATTCCCTGAAACTCATCTATTGTTTCACAAAGAGCAGTATTTCGGTATACCCGTCTCGGATATGAGGTTGGATTCAGGAATCGAATAGGAAATAAACATCGAGTGTTCACCAATGATCTGCCAACAAGGAGTTTGCTGCTTCGCACGAAATTCCATAAATGATTCTAAAACTGTTAAACCACTTCCATCACAATCATCCATTACCCTTGCAGTCCCTATCATCTCGCTGTTTGCCGGCACCACTGCTTTTTCCTCAACGGCTGCTCTGAAGCATCGTAAACCACCTGAGAGTTTTTCTTCCGCAGTTTCAACCATGTTTACGGACGGCGCTTCAGGCACCAAAAGTTGAAGTTGCCCATCTGGTGTTGTAACAATCTGACAACCATGCTTGCGCATAAAAGATATTCCCAGGGTACCTTCCAGTTCATTATCGGCAATCCACACCTCTTGCTGGGTCCGCTGCCCTTCCACCTCTAGCTTAAAAGTTCTTTTTTCATAAAAGGGCCTTGAACAGCCATCCGCTAGTATCATGTGATTTCTAACACATTCTAACGTTAGGTTGCCTCTCCGACCCAATCCTCGCTATTACCGCTCAGCTCAGGATGGTGATGTTGGAACCGTTGTCAACCACCCCTTCCACGTTACTTAAGACGTACAGGCCTAATAGATCCTGAGAGCCCCACAAACTGCCAGCTCTTGGGGAATAAACGGGCCTCTGATTAAGACGCTGGACCGAACCTAGGCTTTTGGATTCGGCCCGTCTTCGTTTCACTGAAAGTCTTGAGGCCCTTGCGAACGACAATTTCGAGAAAAATGGCCTGGTCTACCACAGTTCCAGCAATTTCCTTTACTCCGTTTTCTTGGACTACCGGTGCCTACTCTCTCTATTTCTCTTGGACCTGTCATACGCCTCACGAAATCTTCAAAAATCCGCTTCTGGTCCTCTCTCTCCTTCTTCATTTCTTGGAGAATATTACTAATGGCCGACTCGAGGGCCACCGTCTGCCTCTAGGAAGGGTGGGTACTCGCGGCGCTTGCTGCGAGTCGGCAGGGTCGAAGGCGTTGTCTTTCAAAGGCTTGAAAGGCCTCAATCTCGACAGCTTCGGCAAGTGCTGCCTGGATAGATTCTGGTCTTGCCTGGAGTACCTTCCACCTTGTCTCAGAACCTTGTATCGCGTCGACGAAATGGTCCTTCTCGATGACGTCGCTGACGGAAGTTTGTACCTCTAGATATGCTTGGCGAACGAGCCTTTGGATGACCTGCGCTAGTTCGAGCATGGTTTCGTATCTTCCTTTTGAACGGGTTCTCAACTGGGCGCGAAATAGCTCAGGTTTTCCCCCATTACAGCACAGCGCTTTTTGAAGGGCTCCGTAACCCCGGCTCATGTCTCCGTCCAGGTCCGAGAGAACTGACAGCGCAGATCCTGTCAGGTTGGTGGGAAGATAACTGACCTTTACGGGCGTTTCCCAACGATTTAACTCTGCTATAAGCTCAAATTGAACTTGGTGGTCCAATGGCTTCGGCTTCGTTAGTGGCGATCATTTCTTTCGCTTCTTTGACCAACTTCCAGTTCTCGTGTGCGTACCTCTAATTCCGGTTCGTCCCCATTTCTTCACTATTGTGCAGTAGTTTCTGGCCTAACTCCTGTAAGGCGGTCACAAAAGACGACGGCGATTCCTGCTCGGTGGAAAAAGTAGAATTTGCCTCCGGAGTCGCTGAGTTCTGCAGGCCACTAAAATCTGGTTCATAATCATCCGTAGCAAGCTGGATTTCACGGTAACTCCGATCCGCCGCTGCCATCTCTGACTTCCCGGCAGCTAAGGATTCTCGTATCCCACCTCTGCCACCAAATGTAACGCGACGGCACTGCTGCAATGTCGGCTAATTTATTCACAGACTGAACAACGGAACAACGTACTTCTCGTCAAGACTCAACACACTCGTGCAATCTCTAACCACCAGTTTTGCTCTTTTTGTAGTCATTATTGCGTTCACATCTGCATCCAGCTCGCACACATTACAATAGGTCGTGCATGGAACACTAGGCCTTTCGTTACAATACTATCTATGAGTCTTACATTTTCATCAATGAATCTGTGTTTTGAGAAGCTGGTTTGATCATTGTTAATTAGCCTGGGTAAAATATTTTGTATTCGGCTCGCGATACATTTGCAAGCAATTTTGTAATCACAATTTAAAAGAAAAATAGGCTGCCAAATTTTCAAAAGATTAACAGATTTATTCTTTTTATGAAACAGGTTAATCATTCTTCTTCTTTGGGTAACTCATAACAGACCTTTTCTATACGCACATTTCAAGCATTCAACAAAT
>NC_090871.1:47133672-47136172 GCF_036669935.1 Montipora foliosa | reverse complement strand
ATGAGTCAAGGACTTCTTTTCTTGTGTGGAAGCCACAAATGTGTGTTTGTACTTCTGTTTCTTCTCCTCGTCATCTAAACTGTTGCAAAAAAGAGGCATCGTGGGCCACATTTCCTTGGGTTTATTTAGATGCTCTGGCCCATTCCACCAGGCCCGATCATTGGCTAACGACTCGACCGTCATGCCCCTGCTGCGTTTGTCGGCTGGGTTGGCTTTGCTTGGTATGCAGCGCCACTGAGCAGGATCAGTTTTGGTCTGTATCTCACCGACTCTGTTCGAAGAAGAACATCAAGAATATCAGACCAGAAGGTCCACTTTTCATTTGGAAGGCCAACACTCTGTCCCACTTTGTCTGCAATTTGTCACCCAAAAATAGTTGCCATCAATTCAAGGCGAGGTATACTGGTTGCTTTCAGTGATGTTACCTTGGTTTTGATCATGACAAAACGAACAGTTGAATTACCGGACTCAGTCTGATACCGATCCTTAAGGTAAGCCACTGCACCGTATGCCTCTTGTGATGCATCTGTGTATACATGGATTTGTGAATCTACGACCTGCTCAGGCACTTTCAACGATCTTGGTATCTTGACCTCAGACAGACTTGAGAGCCATTTAAACCACGTTGATGCTGATTTACAAGAATAAGCGTGCCAAAAGGCTGTGTGCGTGATATAGCGATGAGGGAGGAGTAAACCTCAGAATTGTTGCATGGATTAATCAGATTTAGGAAACTGGGCTTGGTTTTGATACTTTACCAACTGAGCTATGAGTGAAGCCACTTGCAATTTTCAGGTTTCTCTAAGAGACAATTTCTTAAATTGTCCAGGAAGAGCGAGGGTCACTTCTCTTTTTCATAATTCTATATCATTTGTAAAATGACTGAGAAAGAAGAAAAATAAGTTTCCCCTGTTCTCTGCATATGACTTACGCCCTATCCTATTTGCATCATGCGCGCGAAATATATCGATTTATTAAATTTTCAACCTCGGATAATGCATTTCGCGTGCTCTGATTGGTTCACTCAATCTCGGTTATCAGCTCATATACCTTGGTTTGACCTTATATGGTAAATGAGTGCGTTAAGCGTTGCTAAACTAAAAATGTTTTCGTCGGAATGCCAAATTTCTCTTTGAATAAAGACAAAAAGAAGAAAAAAAAACTTTTCTTGTGGAAAGTTTGGATCAATTCCGACGTTTAGAAGTACGCGAAAAGGCAAGAAATGTTTTTGTGATGAGCCTGCGTCTGTCTGACAACAAGGTATTACACAACACCGCATCAGTTCTCATCAAGTTTTTTTCGATTTCGCTCGGATTTAATCGCTTTTTTCGCTCGTATTTCGTACTTCCAAATTTTTGGAGTTGAAGGAATTTAATAAAACAATTATTCCATTCGCGTTTGTTGGATATGAGACTGGTTATAGCCAACTCGGCGCTACGCGCCTCGTTGGCTATTTACCATCTCATATCCAACGCGCGCTAATGGAATAATTGTTAAATATTTTTTTCTTGTATCGCGGAACAACTGTCGGACCGGGCAGAGGTCCTTACTCATTATATCTAGGTTTTAACTCAGGTGCTATCGAACTAGAAGTATAGCGACAATTGGTTGTGATTTGCACAGCCTCAGGGATCGTGTGATTTAACAGGAAGGGCTTACTTTGCTGTGAAAAACTCTCTCTTCCCCTGCCTGCGAGAAGACTGGAGTCTGGTCGCAGGCTAGTGAGATTCGCACTGCGATGACCATCGCACAATAGTGAGCGACTTTGTAAATACCGTTATAAACTGGGCGAAATTGCGCTTGCCATCATTAAACGGCATTAAAACACTGCTTTTCCAAATTGGAAGAACGCGCTAAGCTTGGGACCAGGTTATATTGAGGGCTTCCGCTGTACCAAAGATTTCAAAAGACCAGGGTTGAAGTTGCGGATTTTCGAAACAACTAGAAAATCCCGTTCCATTGGTTCATTCCTCCTAGGGCACAATTGATGTTTACATTTTGGGGGAATACTTGTTGATGTGATTGATTTCGAGCGGACAACAGGGGATGTTGTCCCATTCGCCATATGAAACTGGGCTGCCTGTGGTACGTGTGACAAAAACAGAAGGCACTAGTTGGGTAGTATTGAACTGTAGCGTTTCAGGAAATTTTTTTAAGTTGGGGGTGGGGGGGGGGGGGGGAAGGGGGTGATGTAGACCATTTGAGGGGTCACCCAGCCGTCATGCCAGCAATGAATGGCCCTTTGGCTCACACGTTAGCACATTGAATTTTTTGTAATGTCGTGTACCGTTTTGAGGTCTTTTACGTTTTTAAGCTTTGGTAAGAAATTCAGTGCAAAGATAGCAAAACACTTTCTTGAGTGAGACTCACTCGTTTCTTCTTTAAAGGGGCTATGCCACTCAAAATGATATAATTCAATGATTTGGGTTGCAGGGATGGCGCAGTGGTTAGAGCACTCGCCTCCCACCGATGTGGCTCGGGTTCGATTCCCCGACTCGGC
>NC_090871.1:47111172-47123672 GCF_036669935.1 Montipora foliosa | reverse complement strand
TAACAACTTCTGATATCCGGCGTGGAAGGGACCCGTACAGAGTTTTGTTGGTAATATGATCTCGCCAGGATGTTGTAGATCGCACGTAACATTTTGGTGTAAGATCCATCAAGTTTGTTACACAGTGCAGTGCTTAACGTCCAGGAATCTGAACCGTAGAGTAAGATAGTTTCAACAGATGCTTTAAAAACTTTGGTTTTAGTTTCTTTCTTGATATCAGCCTTCCAAACTTTGGTGAGAGAGTTGAGTGCGTTCCATGCCTGACCAATACGGGAATTCATGTCATAACTACAGTTAGTGTAACCTCCTATATATTTGAAGTCTTGGACGACTTCAATAGGAAGATCATCAGATGAAAACAGTTGGCTGGCCGAAGTAGGATTCAGGTGCATGAACTTGGTTTTTGGTGCATTTAAGAATAAACCCACATCCTGGCAAGCCTTTTCTACAGATAATGAATAGGAAAGGAGCAAGCGAGTCACCTTGTAAAACTCCCGTAGATATCATAAACTGATCAGTTTCTCCTTCAGGCGCGAGGACTACTGCGAATGTGTTTTCGTACATGATTCGAATAGCCACGACGACGTCAGAAGGTATTCCATATGCCTCAAGAATCTGGAACATTTTAACACGGACAACCGAATCGAAAGCCGTTTGCGAAAGTCAATGAATGTGAGAACAGCTTCCATATCGTGATTTTTCACCTCTTCAACTATACGACGAAGATCCAGTAAGTGAGAGGTGGTAGATCTTCCTTGTCGGAAACCATTTTGATTTGGTCGCAAAACAGTGTCAATGATTGGTCTGATACGGTTCAGAAGACAGCGGTTATATATCTTTGAAGCGACAACTGAAAACAAAATATAGCAGCTGGCCATGAGGTGTTTTTGGATGGATTTCTTGTTGCTGTGGTAACCAATGCGTCAAAATAACGAGGCGGTGTATCTTGTAACACTACAGTAAATACCGTGGCTAAGTCAATACTTTTGGTAGCACAATACTTAGCTGACGCTGGTTTGAGCCGTCTTAAAAATGAAACAAAAAAAAAACTTAGGATGTTCTGGAACTTTCTGGAACAAATGCAATTCTCGTTTTTGACGGCAGCCCATCATTTTGTTTTGCTCCAAGGATAATAACCTTTGGCTCTGAATCCTGAGGAGTTCAACCAATGAAGGTTTTCCACAGCTCTTCGAAAGTCTTTGAAATTACAGTTAAAAATAAGTATGTATTACAAATCTCGAGCACGAAGCAGATATTCTCTGGTGTATTTCTTGAAATGCGTAGCATGGACACCACAACATAACGCAACTAAAGATCTGTCTTTGTAAAAAAACAATAATCTGACAAATAAAAGCAACCCGAGACTTATATATACGTCATACGACGAACCAAGATTGATCACGAATAGCACAGAGAACTGAGCTATCACGGTTGCAGGGCCAGTCTTTCGTTATTAGAAAAGTCTATAATATGATACGACTGTCTTCAAAATATAAAAACATAGTACACATGTATCTATCTCGCCGGTTCACTTTGTTTCATTGCTTTTAGCTATAGCTCAAGGCTCTTTCATAGAAAGATGCCATATATAAAGAAGTAGGATTGAACGTTCATGAGAAAGCAGCTTTCTGTGGCCAAACTGCGAAACTGATTCATTTTACAAATCGTCACTAGCTTACACGCAGAACATTAAATGCACATTTCGCACGAGAAGCGCAATACAACCTCACCTAGGGGAACCGGCAAAGGCGCTCTAACTGAAGCATGAAAACTGGAACCACCAAACTGAAGTTCCATTTTTTCTAACCAATCAAAAGTGGCCTATAGATCTGGACTCAGTTAATAACCTACGGTTCCATACAATGGGATCGCAGCGTCTGGAAAAGAGGTCACCCATGAAGTTCCTAGAATTATCAAGAAATATAAAATAATTCGCCAATCATGAGACTTGATTGTCTCACCTCAAAGACTTTATTTCTAAAATTAGCAAAGAGTTCACAAGATCGCAGTAACCCAACAAGTCAGCTTGTGCGGAATGAAAAATTCACACTTGATAGTTCCAGCCTGTTTCAGCAGTGGAATTTGTTACAAATTTTAATCTTCACCGGAAGAGTCACATAGGTATAAATAACTGTTTTGAAAGCTTTCGTGGTTACACAGTGGTGTTGGAAGCGAACGTGATTGCTGAAAAGTCGTTACTATTGGAATAAGACGTGAATATCTATCTTATCGTCATTTTAGTTGGAGAATACTCTTCTTGGAGGCGAACAATTCTTGAAACGTGGCTATTCTAAAGCTATTGTCAAGTTGTTGTTTTTTTTCAAGATTTTTATCAACATCGACGGGGGGTGGGGGGGGGGGGGGAGAAGGCGGGTTTGCCTGTGTAAGTCATCTGCCGTGAACCGTAAACACTTGAGACCAGGATTGTAGCTTATTTAAGGTGATTCCCTAGACATAGAACTTGCCATTGGTTTCCGATCAAACTTCTCACAGTGTTGTAACATGTCAAGGAGAAAATAGAAATGTAATGAAAAAGTGGGGTCTCCGAGCTCGGTATTCTCGCTTGATCCCGCAAGATCAAAGATCTTTTTTTGGTGTTTCATCCCATATAATAAATCCTTTATTGACCAATCTTGTTCGGTCAAGATGGCTTGATATAGGCCTCGTTTTTTTTTTTTTTTTTTTTTTGCGTGCTTATGGACCTCGCAAAAAAGAACTTGGCCAATATCCAGGCATCTTGACCTCACGTTTGGTCAATAACCCATATTTATTATATGACTAGCTCCGTGAGTGGGCAAGATAAACCAAATCGTCTCGGTCCATAAACACGCAAAAAAGCAGCCATCTTGACCTCATGCTTGGTTAATAAGAGATTTATTATATGGGATAAAACACCAAAAAATGGATGTAGACGTAATACTGGGAAAAGACGAAATAAAATTTGGTAGTTACAACTAATTTGAATTCATATACCAAAAGAGTAACGGAAAAATGACAGAAGAAAGTGAAATATTTAGACCGTTAAAAAAGCTTCCTTGGCCTTACGGATTGAGTTGGAAAATATTTTTTCGATTGGAATTAATTGCCGATCTGATTAAACGTACATTGACAGTTCGTCCACGGTTGCTTGAATATTGTTTTCTCGCTGCCCGAAGATGGCCTCACGGATTTTTCAAACTTTCCGTATTGAACAAGAAATCGGAGTGAACAAAATCTACACTTATCGTTTGCTGCAGTTTCTGCCAGTTTGCTTACCTTTTTTACCCCTCTTTTTAGGTGCAATTTAGTTTACAACTGGAAAACTGACAGCTTTATTACGGTCTCTTAGTTCATTGGTCAATCTTTGTAACGTGACATGTAACCGGAAGCTCAACAGAAAAAGGCCAGCTACCAAGAAAAGGCTGGTTTTAGGGTAGGCGGTTTTTCTCGCCCTCTCTTCCCCCTCCCCCCCCCCCTCCCCTTTCTCCCTCCCACTCCGTCGTTTTGTCACCGGGCCCAGACATATCCCACAGGCTTCCAACATGGCGTCTGATACGCGTTTCGCGGCAACAACAACATCTACCGCCTGCGAGCAGGCTACGCGAGAAATTATACGCAGTAGGTTTGCGCAATGCAAAACCAGGGAATCATCTTAAAACGGGAGAAATCCGCAAAAATGATCCTTGAATGGTCTCCACAGAGGTGAAGAGTTTGCAGGGACTTAAGCTAAGAACCACAACTTGTCACATCGCTCGGTCCATAAAATGCTATTTGTCATTTACGTCGCTTCAGTGAAATCGATTGATATAGTTTACAAGTTGATGCAACGTGTTATTTTTTTGTTGCAAGTTTCTCGGATACGCTGTGCGCGCGCTATCCACTCAAGCGCGTGCTCTCGTTTTTGAGATGCGGACGGCAACCGGAAGTGAGCTGTTTTCCCTTTTAACTTGTCTTCACACAACTACATTTACATTGCTAAGTATCTTTTCTCCATTAGAGATTACAGGTATATAAATCGGGGAGACACCACTGTCCTGGAACGCGAAATGTTCTCTCCCGGTTGCCGTCCGCGTCTCAAAAACGCGCGTGCTTAAGCATCCTGTTGCGGCGACATCTGGCAAGCTTTCAAGCTTTCAACTCAAAGTTCTCACTGTGTTTCTCCAAAACAAACATCAGCTTTTGGGAACAAGTGTTAAAATCACTGGAGGAACTTAGAGGTCTTTGCACAGGTTGCTGTCCCGTATTTTTGTGGACTCACGTTAAGTATGTTTTTTTCCGATAACTCTTGGCCTCTATGTCACGCTTTTAAAGTAGGTGATGATTGCAGAAAAACGGAATTGGCTACTCAAGGGGGTAGGCGATAGGCAAGTTCCAATCTAACATGGCAGCTCGGTGAGTTAATGCGACTCGTCAGTTCTCCATATAAGTCGCTTGCAATGCAAGCGGAGTTCGTTTAGGGGCTATATTCGCGAATGCTATAAACTCTAAATACAGTGGCCTATAACTGAGACCCGGTAACGTGGCATTAATGCTGCTGAAGAACCAAAAACCTAAACAAGAATAGTCGAAAAATTACTCCCTTTTTTTAACCGGAACGAGCAAAAGAAAAAGTGCTAGCCGCTGGAGATACCACAGGTTAAAGGCCCAGGATTATTATGTCAGTACCATTAAAAGCGTTTGAGAGGAAAAAACGGCAAAGAAATTTATCAAAATTTAGAGCACACCACGAAGCGTGCAGCAAAATTGCATTTACTCGTAAAGCTATATTTTTCCCTCTGTTCTCGTTCTCCTTCAGGCTGTCGTCAGCTTGCTTTAATCATTAATTGATTTTATCAAACGAGTTGATAAAGGTCGAATAACCACCGTGAAAGATTTGGAAAGCTGACATTTCGAGCGTTAGCCCTTCGACGGAGGGAATGACGAAGGGCTAACGCTCGAAAGGTCACTGACGTTTCCAAATCTTTCAAGGTGGTTCTTCGACCTTTATCAACTCGTTTGATAAAAGCAATTTCTGTTTCAATCTCTTACCGACGCAGTACCACAGTTTCTTTAGTAACTAAAATGTGGCTTTAATCGTAGTCTCTTGTCTATCTGAAGGAGTAAAATGTTAACCCACAGCGGGTAAAAACACAACATCTATTAGATAGGAAAAACAAGTGAATCCGAAAGGAATTTATCCGCGTTTTAAGCTTTAAACAAAATCTCTTCCCGGACAAAGCTTCCCCATACGCATGGAAATCCCCGACAATTGTTTCTCGAACTGAAATCAACGATTATGTTTGGGCACATTTCGGTTACCATGAACTCATTTGAATCTTCAAAAGGAAGCCTTTTCAAGGCATAAGACGTCGGGTCTATTTTGCTCTTGGTTCACTTTAAATCAAGTTTAACAAACTGCTTTTCACAACAAGAGAACATCTTTTCGGAAGTGGCTCAAGTCTGCCGGGCGCAAGACGTCAGCCATTTTTGGCGCGAGCAAAATGGCTTTCTCTTTTACTGTGTGACACCGCGAATCTGAAAGAATGATTAGGCAAGATGTGACTTCATTGACGGCTTGGCCGATAACCGGCTTCGAAGTTTCACTTAGCTATGCACTCACTCATTAAAAACTGAAGAAAACCACGAGCCATTGCAAAACGGACACATGTCTTAACTTTCATCCCCTATACTTTTCCAAGTACCACTGTATGAGATTTCAAATCCTAGTCAGTAAAAATTCCTATTCCGACTGAAATACGCTCGCCAGGGTTATTTCGGTTCCGCTCTCACGCCCCTCATAACTCAATCTCCATTTTGCCGATTTACTCAAAACCAAACCCGAAACGATTCCACCCAGACTTGTTTAATTATCTTGCTCCCTTCCTTGTCATTAAATGCAAAAACAGGTTTTTTGTTACCAACGCGGCGGCGTCACTCACCTCAAAAAAGCGCAGCGCATCGATTCACTTGTCCCCATGCTTCTACCTACCAACATGTTCGTAGATCCCTGAGGCTAAATTAATCGTAACTAGAGCATCACAATCAATTTAACCAATCAATTATATCATTGAGCATTTGATGACAAACCTAATTGTAGAGTTTTTAGCCACCTGCTTCACGCGCTCTCGAGATCAGTCGCCCTTTCCAACTAAGATTTCTCAATTTTGATCCATTCAGAAAGACTAGAAAAACCGAGGGAAAGTACTGGTTTTCTGAAACTCAGTAGCTGGACACGCTGTTCCACTGTCAGGGAAGATACAAATGATGCAGTGCATTTCACGCGTACTTCACGCTTCTTTGTTGAGGGAAGGAAAACGAAAGCGCTCGTTTTCACAGCAGGAATAGAGCATTCATGATATCGTCACAGAGGATGAGTAAGCGACTTGGAACGGCAAGAAGTGCATGATACCACAAAAATAGCAACTGAAGATTCGCTTGGAACTTTGCATCTCAGAGTGTGTTTTTCATGGATTTAAACGGCGAACTTTTGATGCCCTATAAGTCATCGTGTTGTCATTGTATCCTTTTGAGTTAAAAGACCTTGAAAGCGTGAAGAAACTTTGCAAAGAGGACGCTAACGGGAGACGATGAAAATGTTTGGCCAAGAGACGGCAGTTAGCGTAGGATCAAGTCACTCGAGGGAAGCCAAACACGAAACGACACACTTTCAGCCAGTGGCTTCAAGTTCCGAAAAAGAGGCCGCGTTTAATTTTGAACAAAGAAGAGAGGAACAAGGCAGTCAGCTGGACAACCTAAAAGATATTAACCAAAGATTACAAATCAACACTCAATGACAAAATCGAAAGGAAAGAGTAACAATTAAACATCAAACTTCTTTTAAGTCCGCTCTCAGAAGAGAAGGAGGTTCTATGGATCTACGATACGACTTACAACTTACACTTACAAAGACTACTTTTTATACTTTTTTCTTTTCTTTTCTTATCTTTTCCTTTCCGTTCCTATCTGCATCTTTGGAATTTAATAATATTTAGAGAATTTTAAGTTGTGTACTACTTGTATAATTATTCATTAGTGCCACCTCAGATGGCACTAATGAATAATTAGGCTAATGAATAATTAGGCTAATTTTGACTGATGTTACGGTGTTTTTGTTATAGGTAGCGAGTGCGCAGCATCGCCGGACAAGTGAAGACCAAAGGCAACAACTCAAGTATTGGTAACTCAGTGTGTGTTGATTGTTGCTATTATTTTTCAGAACACGTCAATTAGCTGGGGGCGCTGCAAGGGTGATCACTTGACAAACAATTTTGACGATTTTTACACCGAAACAAAATAAACAAACTTTACTCAGACAGAACTGACATTGACAGACCCCACCCTTCGCAGGCCCCCTCATGAGGGCAGGGTGAGGTGGTGGCGCCACGGAGTCTGCGTGGAGCAACGTCACATTCGCCTCTCGGGGAGTAGCGACCCCGCCCAACCCAAGACTGACCCCTCACTTGTGGGGGGACAGCCGCTTGGCCTCAGTAGTCTGTCAGTGGGTGTCAGTCTTCTTTGTGCTTTGTGTAATTGTTAATTTTAGTGGTAATCAATCATACTGTGCTTGCCTTACTTTTATTTTAAAAGTTCAGAATTTTCACACACCTTATGGGTGAGTTCTACTTCCGCGATTTTTCCAACCTCCAGTTTCGGTGGTGGGGCTAAAAAAGGAAGAAATAGATATAATATGACCCAGAGGTGAGGCGAAAATTCTGAACTACGCTTTTGTTCTTCTTTTTCTCGGCAACCGTTTCGTTTCTAAATCGACATCGCTATCGTTAGATCGATAAGCGATGTCAACTTGGCCTATATTGCCGCCTCTGTCAGTTTTGATTTTATTTTTCGATATCAGAGTGCCGGATATCGAATGCGTGGATTTTATCACAACTGTCAGGAAAATTTAAAAATCATTGTTTAACAATGAAGTGTGGCGACAGTTGTGTTCTCGATGCACTCGTTACTTCTATATACAGTTGCTGTTTTGTAGGTGTAAGTTCTTTTAAAAAATTAATAATTGATAATTATCTTATTTACTAATAGTTTAAAAAAGAGTGTTGTTTCAGGTTAAAAGGTGACAATGGAGTAAGACCAAAAAGCAAGGACAGAGGTGGCAATATACTCTACGCGTTTATCAAGAACTTCAACTCGCCGCAAGAAAAAAAAAACGAGGTAATATGGCTTTAATCCATCACTTGTAGTGCTCTGAAACTTCGATATTCCTTGGCAAACACCATTACACCCCCGTGACTCACCGTGCCGGCTTTTACGTTGAGGAACTCTTGAAAAGCGCATGCGCAATTTGGATCTAATCTAGCTTGTGAAAATGACGCTGTTCGTTTGTCCTGTTGCGCCAATTTCTTTCCACGCGATAAAAACTGTGTTTGCAAGGAATGTCTGAGTTAAAATATGATCTTTCATGATAGTTCTTCTCCCCTGTATTTCTTTTTCTTTTTCTCTCCCTTTTTTCTCTCTTATTTGCTCTTCTCTCTCTTTCCAATTCTCCGACGGACGCATAATGTATAAAGTGAATTGTCGAATTTTGCGTCTGGACAAAACCACGCCAACTAACATCTTCCTCTACTAAGACATTTACATCACCACCAACGACTCCGACAAAAAAAACCGGAACAACTGTGAGTTAAAAAGCCGAACCATTTATTTGCAAGCAGGATTTCTCATCAGCAAACCACAACAGATGCCGCATCTTCAGTTCAATACAAGTCTTAAAGTGTAAGAATGTACATTAATTAAATATGCACAAATGTGAGCCAGCGAAAAAGCAACATTTCTTTTGCTATGATTTAGATAAAATTTGAGGCCATGGCTGCTGTAATAAAGACATTGCAAGGCATACAAGCTTTTATCAGCTACTATCTACTACTATTATAGCTTCTTTCTAAGAATATCAGATGGTGAATAGTCCTCCGTAGTCATATAAAAATACACTGTGATTCTATAAAGACTTTCAGGCCAGTCTCCGAGTAATTTCTTACATGCGCTATGGTACACATAATTCATAGATCGCACAATAAACCTGAAATAAATTGAAGTGAATGCTGAGTCTTAAGTCTACTTAAGCAATTAACCTAATTGAAGAACAGGAGCACCCAGTAAAATATTTCTTAAAACATCTGTTTGGATGGAATGTTCCCTACAAATCTCAAAATTTTTCGCTGGGTTACCATCTAGAGTTCGAGGTTAGTGTCGAGAGAAACTTGGATCAAATTTCGGAACCGGAGAAATATAGTCCCTTGCGTATTCGGAAGTGTTCATTTTTGCAAATTTGGCACTGTAAAAGGTCTATTCGGGAAGCAACTGTAGTTCAGTGGGAAGTTTGTGGAAGGTAACTTTCTGAAAGGAAAACTTTTTATTCCCCTATAAACTCTTGAGCCGTGACTTCATTTTTAGCTTTCAAATCCGAAAAGATGGAATTCTTTTCCCTTTCCTTTTCCATTCGAACAGACATCGGTGAAACTTTCATCGTACAAAGATTCAAAACTTTGCTTACTCGCAATTTTGCTGCTTTTTACTGAAGAGGCGAGTCGCGAAAAAATCATTGTCACGGATACCGATACTGAGCTAGGCGTCACGTTATTGGGCATGCGCGCTTTCAACTGAAAACAAACGCGTTCTACAAGCAATGTTGGATGATGATGATGCAATGTTTGATGGAAATCAAAACTTCTTTCAACATCATCAAACATGCTTTTTCTGACAGAAATCAAATGAGGTCTTACGCTACAGTAAATCGTCCAACACTGGTGGCTAAACGAGTGCAACATGTTGGATCATGAAAAACGAAAGAGACATGTGATATACTCGGACTTGTCTGGACAATTTAAGCAATTGTCTCTTAATGGTCATTTGAAAAATTCAGGTGGCTTCAACTGGATTCGAACCAATGACGTCTGCGATTCCGGAGACGTGCTCTATCAACTGAGCTATGAAGCCACACAGTTGAGAGTTATGAAGCCACTCAATTGACAGCATGGGAACACTGAGGAGTTGATGAGGTCAGAACTGAATGCCCAACAAATTGACCTGCTCCCAACTGAGTGGCTTTGTAGGTCAGTATTACACCGACATCGCGAAGGTCATGGGCTCGAATCCCGTTGCATGGAAGCCCCCGGAATAGCCCATTTCCGAGTTGCTGCATGCCTCACTTTCAAAGCGAGTCCTGGTGCACAACCATTCAAATGGAAATGAGTTGGGTATTCTTATACAAAGCAAACTCATTTCCCTTGCAATAGTTGAGCACCAAGACTCACTTCGAAACTGAGACAAACAGAAACTCGGAAATGGCCCATTTTTCAGTAATCCCCAAGAGACAAATGCTTAAATTGTCCAGATAAGAAAGAGGATCAAATCTTCAAAACCACACTTCAATTATACATTTGTTTTATTCATGGCTGGTTGGATCTTGTTGACCCATCATGCAAGTTGAATCCGTTTGGCTAAGCTTTTTAAATTTTTTTATCACAAGGAAATTAAAAATGTTCCCCTCAGGGTTTGAGTTGAATTGGTCCGTTCGTTGACACCGTTGATTACTAAGCGTCTTTGTAAGGTTTAGATACAATTTGTGCACGCAGGTTGCTCTTCTTTTCTCCTCTGGTTGAAAAGCCAGTAGCGATCCTTAGATTGGATTTCAATTATGACTGGACTCAGGAGTTTTCCCACTTCCAAACCCTATCTGCGTCCTCTGAAGCTAATGCGGCTATCTAATGGTTGCTTGGAGCCCACTTTGATTTTTTTTTATTATGTTCAAGATACAGTTGTGGCCGTAATAACTTATAAAAGAAGATATATGTTACATGGGAGTTAACTGAAAGCAGAAATTGTCAAGGAAAACAAATGAAAATACAATAAACTAAAATGAGACACTTATACAAGGTTTTTAAACTTGGCTTGAGAAAACTGATGTCTACATTTTAAAGGCGTGACAATGAACGAATGAAAGGGATGGACTGCTTGTGAAAAGAATTACTCCAAAATCTACATAGTTTCCAATCCTTTAATTTCTGTATAACCCGAGTGTATTAGAGCATGCAAAAAGACTGTGTGCGTAATATAGCGATTAGGGAGGAGTAAACCTCAGAATTGTTGCATGGATTAATCAAATTTAGGAAAATGGGTTTGGTTTTGATGCTTTACCAACTGAGCTATGAGTGAAGCAGTAGTTGAGTTGGTAAAGCGCTGTATCGGTATTGCAGAGGTCGTGGGTGCGTATCCCGTTGAACCTCGTTGAAGGCAACTGCAATTTTCAGGTGTCTCCAAGAGACAATTTCTTAAATTTCTAGGAAGTGCTAGGGTCGATTCTCCACTTTATCACTTTACATTATTTGTAAAATGACTAAGAAAGAAAAAAACTGTTACAGTTTCCCCTGTTCTCTGCATATGACTTACGCCCTGTCCTATTTGCATCATGCCCGCGAGATATATCGATATAATTTTTTCTTGTATCGCGGAACAACTGTAGGATCGGGCAGAGGTCGTTACTCTTTATTAACTCAGGTGCTATCGAACTAGAAGTATAGCGACAATTTGTTGTGATTTGCACAGCCTCAGGGATCGCGTGATTTTACAGAAGGGGCGTACTTTGCTGTGAAAAGCTCTCCCTTCCCCTGCCTGCGAAGAGACTGAAGTCTGGTCGCAGGCTAGTGAAATTCCCATTGGGATGACCATCGAATAACTATCAACAACTTTGTAATTACCCTGACAAACCAGGCAAAATTACCCTTGCCGTCATTAAACGGTATTAAAACACTGCTTTTCCAAATTGGCAGAACGCGTTACTTGGGACCAGGTGCTACTGGGCGGTACCAAAGATTTCAAAAAACCAGGGTAAAGAATCGAATGGAACAGTATTCAGGGAAAGATTTTCGGAAATTTTGGGTATACCACACGAAGTGGTCTTAATAAAGTTGCGGAATTTCAAAACAACTGGAAAATCCCGTTCCATTGGTTCATTCCTCCTTAATTAAGGCGCAGTTTCTGTTTCCATTTTGGGGGAATACTCTTTGAAGTGATTGGTTTCGAGCGGACAACAGGGAATGTTGTCCCATTCGCCACATGAAATTATCGAAATTCCGGTCGAATGGAAATCGCGCACTGCCGAATGGAAAGCAGTAGATAACATCGACCTAAACCTGGTGAGCCATCGATATGTCAGCGGAGTCGTTTTCGCTCGCTCCTCGCTCTCTCGCTTCTGATCGATCGCGGCGAGGATTATTTCAGTCATAAAACGGTCAATAGACCGGTAATTTTCGAGACGTTACAGTAATTTTCTTCGTGTCATAAATTATCCCAGGTTGGGTCCTGTTGTTAGCGAATTGATTTTCAGTCGTTCAACTTGCGGCTAACACACTTCCGGCGCTCTACCTACTGTCGGGACGGGTCCTGTAACGGGTATAAAGAAAATTTAAAAAAAAAAAAGAGAGTTACTTATTAAAAGTTCCACTTTGTGAGCGGCATATATGGCTCACCAGGTTTAGGTCGATGTTATCTATAGTCTCCTTCGCAGCCGTTATTAGGGTCATCACGCA
>NC_090871.1:47078672-47101172 GCF_036669935.1 Montipora foliosa | reverse complement strand
GTGTTTTTTCTGCGCGCGCCGTCGCCACTGACGTTCCCGTTCTGTTGCTAAATCAGCCTAATATACGGTTCAATACAACGGGCCGGGAACGCCGCGTCTGGAAACAAGAAACAAGGCCACCCTATGAAGCTCCTAGAATTATCCAGAAATGTAAAATAATTCGCTAATAAACTTTTTATTGTCTCACCTCTAGGACTTTATTTCTAAAATTAGCTAAGATCGCACCAACCTAGCAAGTCAGCTTGTGTGGTATGAAAAAGTCACACTTGATAGTTCCAGCGCCCGTTTCAGCTGTTGAATTGTTACAAATCTTAATCGTCACCCGAAAAGTCACATAAGTATCAACATTGTACAGTTTTGAAAGCTATTCAAACATCATTGGCAGATGAATTTCGCGCGAAATTTTTGAAAATTTCTCCATGTGCAAATCACGTGGCACTTTCGGAGTACATGACGTCACCCTTGCCGGATTTCTTTGCGGCTTCTCGCCGAAGAGCAGCCATGTTGGATTCAAATAGTTTTCATCCCTTTTAATCTGTAAGCTTAAAGGTCATCAAGTAACCAAAAGGTAAAAAAGGCACCTCAGATTATCGAAAAAGACGTCGCTGCTTTTTGTTTTGTGTTTTTGAATTGATTTCAAAGTCATAGTCAAGAGCAACGGAAGACCTTCAAGAGAAGCTTCGCTCGTCGCTAGCGTAAGAACTCTTACGCCGCAATGCAGAAGGGGAAAGCTACCACTTCCCCTCCTGCTATGGTTCTTCAAGGAAGACCACCACAACAGTATCCTTATGATAGAGTTCGTAAATGCGTAGAGAAAACTGCGTACGTTTGATCTTTTTGTAGCTATCGTTGTATAATATTTGAGCTTGTCGTCTTTGTTTTGTCGTGTCTTATTATGTGAATCAGTTTATGATTTCATTCCTTTAACTATTTAATCAAAGAAATCCTCGTGGACCTCCAAATTCACAGCAAAGTAAGTTCAGATTCTTTTAGATTTGCAAGGTAAAATAAAAACACCGTGAAACGGGAAGCAGTGTGATCAGAAGAAACTGCTGACGTTTGTATGGAAGAACACCGATTTCAGCGAATTTAGAAGGTAACCGATTTCGTTCTTTCTTTTTGTTGTCACGATCAGGACCAGAGGATTTCAATCCCAGACAAAATCAACCCTATCAGGTAAGAAAACGTGTTATTTTATTGAATTTACACCATATTTGCGTCGCCTACGGCTGGTGGTGTAACTTTTATCTTGTCTCGTGGAATCTGTGACTCTTTCAGTTGCATAGGAGTTCTTGTCGCGTCGTTATGAATTTATTTCTATTTACAAATGTTGTTTCTTTCGTTTCTAAGGAGTGCTTTATGCCCAGATAGTGTATGATCGCTGAAAAACACGATAGTCGTTGATTTAATGGACAAAAACGCTAGCTCAAAAGACTGCTTGAGGAAATTGACGTTGTTCTCTACTTCCGCCACGGTAGTACATAATATCTTTTGCAAGCAGTCGCAAGATCATCTTATTTGTTTGTACATTCAATATTTAGCCGAATAGCGAACTGAACAATCGGTGGTGCGCACTTTTAGCTGTATGATCGATCTTTTCATCGTGTTTGGTTCACTGAATGTTTTCACAAGTGGTGTTGCGTAAGGTTTTGTCGGTGATTTTTTTAAATTTTGAATGAGCGCCCATTCCATTTGAATAGCGTTCATTTCACTAAGCCCATTTTCCTGTCACAAACATATAGTTGATCAGCAAACATATTTTCATTTGAACCTATTTATAAGTACTTTATTTCGGAAACACAAGGTCATTTTAACACTTTCACGTGGCCTTAGAAGGACTTTAAATTCGTTGATCAACTGGTGCTAGGCAGACGGGGGTGGGGCAAGGAATACTGGTTGGTGAATAGAGGAAATTAGTGGAAATTGTTTTCGGGGAAATTGGGAAGTACTTGTGATGAAAGTGAAACAATGTGGCATCAAGCACTCTTGGATTCCCTTCATGCTTTCTAAATAAAGAAATGATTTCAAAATGGATGAAGCTTAGTCATGCTTAGTCTATTCACTCTCACTCAGGCAGAGACAATTTTCCATAAAGCATTGAAAAAAGGTAAATTGGCATAGATTGCTTGAGATTTTTTGTAGCTGTCTAGTGCAGTTTTTTTCTTGATGACTGAATTATATAGTAATTTTTTACAAGGAAGGAATTAAAGAAACGGTACATTGCAGGTGTTGGTATTGATGCTTCATCAATGATTGTCTTTTATATTATGATCAGTCATTTGTAACAGAGAATTTAGTTGCTTATGTCAAGGTTATTTTCCATTGTTTTACATTCATGGGTTGTACCACCATGTGGGAAGTTATGAGTTCAATTGTGGTAGGACCAGTAAGTAATAAGAGTATTAAGAAAACTGGAGAGAATTAAATATTGCTTTTTTTTGTAAAGAAGAAAAAGGTCCTGTAAATAAAGCTATAAGAACTCTATACCAGACTCAAAAACCTCTGTGTTGGGCACAAGGTCCAAATAGCCATGGGTACCAGCTTTGTTTTTGTTGGTTTCATTCATTGTCAAACCCACAAATGAATATATGGTCCACCTTTTTTACTTTATGACGATGCTTGCATGAACATTTAGATTGCAGGACCGTTGCCACAGAATCTAATGATGCAGGCAATGCCTGGCCAAATGCAAGGACCACATGCACAAGGACAGCCACGCCTTCCAAATCAAACATTTTATCAACGTCCCATGCGAATTCCCAGACCACCACCTCCAAGTAATCAGCAAGTCTACTCCTCTCCTCCTGGGGCTCCTGTGGTACAAATGATAGGACATCCTGGGGCACAATTTTTAGCCCCTGGGCAACCTGCTCAATTTATTCCACCGCATGTAAGTAAGAGGGAAAAGAAGCATTCCTGTGCTATTTGTATAGGCAATCACATGATTTTGAGTGCAATGGAATAATTAAGCTCAAGTAATGTTTTTCAAAGATGAACAAAATTCGAGTGCAATTTGTAGTCTTTAAAAAATTGCACAAGAAAAATCATGCGATTTCTTATTATTATTATTCCACGATTACACCACTTTACCGTATTTGGTCAAGAGAATGCGCAAAATACGAGACAGTGATACAATGTACACTGTCCCAGTTTGACCGGTTTAGAACAGAGCGAATACGGATGGAACGGTAGTTTTTCAATGAAAGAAATTGTTTTTAATGCGATACAAAATCTGAGAATTTAGCTTGTCATGGCTTGTTTCTCATCATTTCATTTACACAATCAAATAAAGGACATTTTGCTGGCTTTCTGTGCTGTTTACATCGTTCGCAAGCTCCCTGAAGGACAGATGATGCATTTTTTAGAAACACTCTTACCAGATAAAATTGAATCAAAATAACATCTTTTTGTAGTGGAATAATAAATCTCTCATTCAATGGTTTAACATATAACACTCACAGACATTTTGCTCATTGCTCGTATTTTTCTACGCAACTCGCAAAATATCTGCGCGTATTGTATGTTAAAACATTGAATAAAATGTATATAATCTACATGCAAAACTTTTTACCATTATTGTACTAGCTTTAACCATCTGCGCTAATTTTACTTTTCTGCACTCTATTTGAGATTAATAATGATGGGGATTGTGCTCTCAGCCAATCAATAAACTGAAATTTTTGCAGGCATATTTACTAATCCTATTATAGTAAATTATGTTCCAGTCACAGTTTCTTAATTTTCACTACCTGGGAGATGCTTTTCATCACTAAATATTGGCATCGTGTCATCTTGAATTGTCAACTGGGGATTCCTGTGTTGCAATGTTAAAGAGCTAAAAAAATCACTACAGTGTATAATATCCTTTTAAGCTTTTTTAAAATTTTTCGTAAGCCAGGCCACCATAAAGTGTCTCTTGATTTCTTTGTCTTACGTTTTGGTGATTTTAATAGCTGCTGTAAGTTAGTGCACAAGAAAATTGCAGAAAGAGCAAATTACTGTGGCCTGTGTAAAGGGAATCTTGGCTGAAGAAGAGTTTGGGTCCTAAATTATACTTTATGGTCTTGTCATGTTTCAAAGTTTAAAAGTTGATATATTTGTAGGTTGTTTTCACTTTTAGGGTTCCAATGTAATTTTCAAAATGTTATGTTCACTTGTGCAATGTTTACTGGAAAATTTTCTTACATCACTGCGTGGTCAAACCGTTCATTAACACGATGTCCGCAGAGAAATTTTCTGTAAGTCATTTTTTCCTAAAAAGTAATTTTTTTTGTAATTTTCTGAAAGTTTACAGCTGGAGCGCGAAACTAGCCAAAATAGTCTGATTCGACTGAGGGAGAAGAGTTAGAAAATGCAAGTGAAGAACGTAGTGGATGTTTGTTCGATTTAAATTGGTGCAAATATGAAAACTGCTCCACAGAAACGCTAAGAGCTAGCGGGCAAGAGGCATCATCAAAGCTCAGCCCATCTAATGCATCATCCAGCATCCCAATTTGTGGCAGAGTGTTTAATGAGGGTTTTGTAACTTGAAAACCACTCTCATGCTAATAAAACATCTATTTCAAGGAATTGGCAAAGTTAATGTGCTACCGACTTATCTCTTAAACAAGGATGCATTGAGGTATCATTGTACTAAACTTGTTAAATTACACGACAACCTGCAAGTAATTGTCTTCAAATGGCAGTCAACCCTTTTTGCTCATTTCACCCATGAGTGATACTCAGTGAAACAAAATGTGAACATGACATCATGTTTGTTCTTAGACTGCATGTTACAATGGATGGTAACGCAATGTGACATGTTGACCTTCTGTCAATAGATCTTTGTAACGCTTGTCAGCTAGGGATAGGTCTAAACAGTGTCTGACAAAAATCGTATCACATCTTTGTGTACTCTTTTTTTTTTTGTTAAATTCATCTTTGGGTACTCTGTTGAGTGTTGCATTGGTGTCAGCAGTAACCTCCCAGCAAACTTTCGGATTGTGAAAAATGGTGGCGACTGGGAAATGTTAAAATACTTCGACTCTTAAGGCACAGTGCTAGAGAATGTTTCCAAATCACCAATTTTAGGTACACAATCATTTTTAGCCCTCATATCCCGAAGTTTATTGACAAAATGACAAAAATAAGACCCTTCGCTCTCAAGGGCCACGGGTCAATAGCCCGTGAGGCGAAACCCATAGCCTGCAAGGGCTACAGGTCTAATTGTTAATTAGTATCACCAGAAACCCATAAGAGTTGAAACGTGTAACGCGCGTTCACAGCTTCCGAATATTCAGTGCGAACTGATTGGTTGAATGTTTCAGTGCTAAGTACCATATTTGGAAACCCCTCGCTCTTGTTATTCCAAATATGGTACTTAGCAAATTGAATATTCAGAAGCTTGTTTCCCAGCACACAAGGGGCCGTTACACGTTTCAACCCTTATGGGTTTCTGGTATCACCCAACTAGTGGACTAATGCAAATCCTGCATTTTTATTGGCTACGCTACTAGATGACTATTAGTTATAGACCTTGAGTAGTGAAAAGCGTGATGTTCTCTTTCGTTTTATTCCGGCCAAATAAATATTTCTTCAACTTGCATTCGCTAACTAATTGTTAATTAGTGTTCTTTATCAGGATATAAAGTGTTTTATCAGGATATAAAGCTGATGCACATGACTTTTGATTGTTGTTTTGATAGGCTATTAGGCTCATGAATTATTGATCATTTTTCTCTTCCTTGGCTAAGAATAACAATGTCCTCTTGCTTTTAGGTTGATTTTCAACTTCCCATGGGTGGTCCACCCCACTACCGACCACCCCAAGCAATGCAGGGGCAGTTTCCTCCAGTGTCTGGTCCCTCACAGCCTCATGGACCCTTTGTATATCAGCAATCCCCAGGTTATCCAATTGGACAGCCTTCACCACCTGTATATATTGTCAGAGCCCCAGCAACCCCCTTGCAAGGAATGCAACAGTTCCAACCACAGTTTGAGCCTAGAACTCGAGAAAGAAAAATAATCCAAATCAAAGATCCAAATAGCCATAAGGATGTGACACATGAAATTCTTAAACAACGAACTGCAAGTAGTTTGACGAGCACTGCAGTTGGGACTCCAAATAATACACCTGATCTTTCTGGACAGAGTAGTAGTTCAAGTACGCCTCCTTTGACATCACAGCAACAAGCTGAGGCTAATGTACGGGCACAGTTTGCAGCGCAGGTCGCTGCAACGTTGGCAAACAATTCGGAAGATAGACCAAAAAAACCAGAGTATACTATTCAGAAATCAACTGTGAATAACAGAGGTGATGTAGACATTGTTAAGGCCAAAGAAACACTTGAGGTACAAAAAGAGGAAGCATTGAAAGGTGCAAGAAAGAATGATACTGTTAGTAATGTTGTGGAAAAGGTTCAGGAAACACAGATGAAAGAAGGGACAGTCCCTGTGAAATCACAACCGAAAGAAACTGTAAAAGCTTCCAAGCTATGTGAAGGAAGTTCAGGTGAGAGTTTATTGGGATCAAAATCTTTGGTTAGCTCTGTTGCTGCTACCACAGTAGCAAATGGAAAGATTTCTAATGTCAGCTGCACAGTGGAGATTTTTACTAAGGAGGACCTCTATAAAGAATCTCAAAAGAGTAATGCACCCTTTGTTAGCGATGTTGTCAAGACAGATGAAAAAGTGCAACCGTCAGATGAATGTGATAAAGATGAAAAAGTGAAACCATCGGATGAATGTAATAAAGATGAAAAAGTGAAACCATCGGATGAATGTGATAAAGATGAAAAAGTGCAACTGTTGGATGAATGTGAGAAGGATGAAAAAGTGAAACGGTTGGATGAAGGTGAGAAAGAAGTTGCTACTGATGCATTGCCAGTGTCTGCGTCAAATATCTTAAATGGACCAATGGAGGAATCTCAGGAGCAGGCAAAAGAAGACACAGAGGAAGTAATCACCATTGATAGTCAACCTGAAGTGGAAGCTGCAGTACCTGGGACTGCATCCGAGACGCTCGAACCAAACGAAGTGTCTGAAGATAACGGTAAAGAACTTACCCAACCCGAAGAAACATTGGCACAAACTGAAGAATCAGAAGTTTTGCTGCCGAGCTCTGAGCCACAGGAAGGAAGTGGAAATGAGAAGGTGAATGGACATGAAGTTGATTTAAAGAAGTCTGCTGTAGCCAACACTCCTGTTGATTCACATGCATCAGGTGAGTGTATACAGTTGCGCTACTATTTGATAGTTTTTTCCCCATATTTAAAAATGAAATGGAATAAGAGTAATCAGTACCTTTTAGTATGTATAATTTTATTTTAAATCAGCCTTTTCTATGACGCGCGGAAGCAGACAAAAATGCTTCCTTAATATAATATATAATACTTCCTTCAGTGAGTGATTAACCCATTGACACCTGGGGGTTCCCCATTGACATGGCATCTGACAGGATGCGGCGATGCGGATCCGCATAATTCCCTACAATCTGCATCCTCCGCATAATTACCATATTTTCCGCATAAAACTGAAGAAATGCCTGATACTAGTGATAAAGCAGCTGCTTACCATCCTCACAAACACAAAAGCCAAAGAGATTGATTACTTCGAAGTGCTTATTTTCCTGAACATTGAAGAAAACACGCCATTTCGTTCGCAAGATGAAAGTTTGTAAGCAGTTTCCACACATTTTTCGGCAGTGAGCCTGGACTCTAGTTAAACCGTTTTCATAACATACCCTTGGCTCGAAATTTTTAAAAAAGATGAGCACTACAAGTTAAGAAAAAATTTAGCCGCAAGTTATAGTAGCAAATTAAATTGCATCATTTGTAGAAGTAGGGACAATCATCATTGAGATAGTTGTACAAAACAAAATAGGAGCCCGCAGTACCTAACAACCGCTGATGGAGGGAATGGATCGTGGTTCAACCATATCTCCAAGTTGAAACAAAATTCATGACGAGAAACAAAATATTTTTTTATCGCTTTATTTATTTTAGCAAATGTTTCGGCAAAATGCCGATTACTAACCCTTTTATTTTAACTGTGAAAGCTGGTCGCAAATTGGCCACTCGTCCAGATATCTTAATCGCAAAGGGAAAAAATTCAGTCGTAGATGCGACTGTATTGGTCGCAATTTCGAGTACTGATTTACCATTAGCATATAAATACATTGGACGGGCCTAATTATTAGTTCTATAAATAGTTTAAATTTCCGCATAAGCCGTTGTAATTTCTGCATAATCAGTGAATGTTTATGCATAATATGGCCAAGAATTTTCGCATAATCTTTAATTTTTTTCCGAATCCTATCAGAAGCCCTGCATTGATGAGTAAAATCGTCTGGCGTTAGACAGAGTAAAATATTAAGTATGGCCGGTGTTGGCCGGTTTAGGGATGAATGGGTTAATATAATACATGTATAATGGTAATTAGCTCTCACAAATTCAAAATGGGGTCTAGCGGAGGATCCAGACATGGCAGTAAACGCATCAACTCAGCATGGAAACGAAAGGTCGAAGACAGAGGGGAATACAAGAAAGCGTGGCTGAGAAACCATAAGCGTATATGTGTGGAAAAAAAGACATTTAAGTTGTGGCTGCAGGCAAAATTTGATGCAGGCTATGCAGGCTATGAGTCTTTCAGTGACAGCGATTTCGTGACTCATTTATTGTCTCTCGAATATCGTCGAAGGTACATGTAAGACTTGTGTTCATAATCGTTTGATTTATATTCCTGGGTAAGCTGTATTTTACGTTATCAAGTTGTTCTGTCTTTTCATGTAGGAAAATATTTACATTTACATTCATCTGTACACAGCACATTTCTCCCTTTGCACGGGCACCCACGAGAACTATTTTCTTTGCGCTTTGTCGTACAAGCACTTTTACATTTACAAAAGATCGCCACAGGTTCCTGAGTAAAAGAAATTCACTTTGTGAACATTTGCTTTGATAAACTTGATTTAATGCAAAATATATGCAGAATTCTTCAACTGACCGATATTTCCATAATGGCGGTCAAGCGTGACAAGTCTCAGAGAGAGTGAATGCTACTGCACATGTCAACCCATGACAGTGTCCCTTTAAGTGTGAATGGGTTAGATGTAGTTTAATAAGTGAAAAACAAAGAATGGTAATGGTCTGGGCCGTTCGTTCCTGCAAGAGTGGTCAGTGGTGTTTGGCACAAGTGCATGCTCATTCAGTCGCTTATCCACATGGCAATTGATTGGACATTTTGCTTGCCACTTTGTGCCTTGCTGGTCTAGTTGGGCTTTTACTCCGCCCTCCCCTCCCTAGCTACTTAAAAACACTGTTTATAATTGAGACCAGTGCCTGGGTGCCTGGTGTGGGGTCTCGTGGTTGGTTTGCGGAGTTTGCTGGCCATAGGACGGTTACTCATTGGGGCTAGCTGACTGGTTGGCCTCCAGTGGAAGCCCTTGGACGTATATTGTATCCCAGGTATCCAACCTCCACTTGGCAATGCATTTGTTAACAACATTATACAATGTAGGTCCACTAAAAAAACTTCCTTCCTTTTAATTAACCTCAATCAAGTAAAAATATATTTCTTATGGTTCAGTTTCATTGGTTCAAGATTTTTCAGAGTAGTCTGATTTTAATTTTTATGTTTATTTCAGATTATTATAAATAAATTATTAGACAAACAAAAATCAACATTGAAATGGTTTGAAAAACTTTAAACCAAGAAAAAATTTGAACTACATCATATAATTTATTGCCTTATTGGCCAATATCGAAAGTACTGTAGTACTCTTTGGTAGTCCCTCCAAAATTTTGCATTAACCATTGTTTCCAGTTTCTCTTGGGACTATTATAAGTCCCAAGAGAAAATAAAAACAATGCAAATGCAACATTTGAGGGACAAGCGAAGAGTATAATACGGTGTTTTTGATATTTGGTAATTGATTTTTCCAAAAGATTTTTCTCTCTTCATGTACAGTACTGTAGGGGGAGTAACTTAAGGTGTAACTGAACAAAATTTTGCTCAAGCAAAACAAAATTTTGCATTTAAGAGTGAAAATTCAGGACATTTTGATTAGAACAAAGCGCAAAATATGTTGAAATACATGTAGGCTCTCGTCACATTTGCGTTTTACTGTAAAAAGCCCTTCTGAAAAGTTTTAAGTTCCAGAAATTTAATAACAGAGTACTGCCTGTGGCAGTTGTCTGCTGCCATTAATTTCATTTTAGGTGTTTGATTGGGTGAACGGTTGCATGCCCTGTAAATGTCACTTGACAAATTTTGTTCTTCTCATCTTCCAAGTTTTACTAAATGCTACATTAAATGTACATGTAATTATTATGAATGCATTGAGAACAGAAGGAACTCCACAAATTAATTTAAGTAATTTTACTATTTTTAACCTTGTACAAGATCTTATAGCTTACAATACAAAGATTAGGGACAAAAAGAAAACCTTCGTCGGTTTGTTGACCTATATTTAAATAAGTTTGATCCACTTTTCTCTCAAGTGACAACATGATTAGCATCAATTGTTTTATCTATTTCCCGGAAAACCGGAAGTGTGAGTGAATTTCTTGGAAAGATGGCATAATATTGTGTCATGTAGCAAGAGCAAGGCAATTTAGGGAGTTTATTCCATTGGAATCTTAAGATGAATGGACCTAGGAAGAAACCAAGACTGGCCCACAGATATAAGTATTGTGAGCTTCACAGTTGAGTGCCTATAAGTTGTTGATGTGGGCTTTTTCTCTTTCCCTCGTGAGCTTTTAATAAGCAGTGATTTGTATTTGATTTCCTAGAAAATAACACTGCTAACAATTCCTTGAAATGTTGTTATAAGTCTTTGAATTAGTATGTGGAGACGTTTTAAATTAATTGATTGTGAAGTAACTTTTGAAGTGGGAAATGTTAGACTTGAAGTTAAGTTGCATTACATTTTCTTAGACTGCAGTTTTCAACAATCATTTTACCCCCAGCTCACTTATACTTTAGAGGTTCCTTCAATTAATAAATCTCTTTTCCCCTTTGCTCTTTCCTTCTCTAACTTTACTGTGGACTGTCTTATCAACCCCTCTTTAATTTGATTTCAATTGATTGCAGTGATTTGGTATGAGTTATAGTGGTGTGTTATTAATTGTAGTGCTTCCATGCTTACAAAGAACATTTACAGTTGTGTAATTAAATTTATCATGACATTTTGATTATGTACTTAACGGTAATTTATGTACACTGTAGTCAAGATTCATGTAGAAATATTTTAAATGGCACAGCCATTGTTGAAAATTATATAAATAATTTATTAGAGGTTCCAAAAATGTGATGCCTAGTGAAAAGTATTAATTTGCTTACAAGTATTTATTTTATTCATACTTTTTCCTTTAATTGGACGTGAGCCTTTAGGGCAATTTATTTTATTAATGATTAATCCAAAAGTCATGGAATTAACTACAGCTGGAGATTTGCAAAAGCAAATAAAATAGAGATCTTTAATGTTGTGAAAGCCCTTGTGAGGAAGATGCATACATGTACACTGCAATTATTGTTGCTAAAACAAAAGCCTGAAGTGATTTAGTAGAGCTCAGTTGTGTCTGAATAACTGGATGGCAAAGCAAAAGAAGGCATTTTTTGGATAGGATCTTTATTCTACAATGTCCTCCCCAAAAATAAAATGAGAGCTCTCTCACAAGAAAAGAAAATTTAATTAATATACTGGCTTGTTTTATTTCTCACTTAAATTTTATGTTATGAACGTCTACTTTCTGTGGATCAATAACTCACACAGGGGCTTGAAATTATTGCTCAAGTTTGGTTATGCTGAATGGCCAATATAAACAACACGTGTAGGCATACACTACTATTGGAAAATGTTTTTGTAAATATGAGAATTGGAGGTCATAACATGTGTTAGAGATGACAAATTGTGTGTCAATCTGTTTATCTGATGTTCCATATAATCTTTGCATGTAATATGCTACTTGTCATTCATGGTTTGGCTAGAATTTGACACTGGCATTGTGTGACCTGGAGGTCATTGACAACATGCATACCTTGCCAAGTATCTCATGTCTAAAATTGTTCAGTGCATTGCTCAATCAATGCTAAACTTTTACTTAAGGTGGGCAGTGTAAGGGCTGCTTTTTATGCTCTATAAACAGTGGAAATTCTCTGAGATTCCTTCAATTATATAACAAGGTCTGGAGCTATTTCTACACAGTGAATTATTTGTTAGCTTTCTTGGGGCAACCGGAGCTGTCTCAACAGGTAACTTTGCTCAAATATGCATGAAATTACAGTTTGATTTATTCAATCAATTGTGTGTTCTTGTGCATGTCTCTGCTCTGTTCATGAAATGATATCCTTGCATTACAAAAGCAAAGGTTTTTGTCTGTCACATTATTTCTCTTTTAATCTTTTGAGAGCTTCTGTGCATGTATGATGATTGGGCTTTCAGACTTCAGACCTTTTTTGCCTCAAGTTTTCTTTTTTTATGGATGGTTGATTGTGATGCATGCATTGAAGTTCCAAATGAAGAAGCAAGCAAAATGTGTGCATATTAGTAAAGCAAGTTTCTTGGCCATGGTTATTAAACAAATGTTGAGTTTTTAACATGCAAGCTTTGCTTCCTGTTGGGTGGGTTACAATCCATTGACTTGCTGTAGATTATCTTTGGATGGAATTATAGGCACTTAACTTGCATTTGTTTAGATTAAATGCTTTGACATTCATCAAGGACTAGTTTGGTTTGTTTTTTTTAGTAATCTTGTGTTATGTGATCTTGAAGCCCAAGTGTTAGATAACAAGGAAATAATTATTTATAATTATAGCGAGCTGTGCACTACTTCAGGCAAACCTTTGAGCTCTGTGATTTTGTAAAGTGCTGGATTAATGCCTGTTACAGCATTTATTTTGAAATGTAATGACATACACATGTGATTGTAAATAAGCAGTGGACCTGATATCAGTGTTATTAGACTCTAAATCAACATGTGTTCAACCGTTTGCATCCTCTGACACATCCAATATTAAGACATTGGTTATAATACACGTACATCGAATTTTATTTCTTTTTCCGGCCATGTACACGTGTTTATTCTAAGCATCATTCATTAGAGTAATAATATTTGTTTATGATTTCCACTATATATTACGCCATTTTACCATATTTGGTCAAGAGAATGCACAAATATGAGACTGTAATACACTGTGGTGTCCCGGTTTGACCAGTTTAGAACAGAGCAAATACTGACAGAACGGCAGTTTTTCAATAAAAGAAATTGTTTTCAACGCGATGCAAAGCTTGTCTCTCGTGATTTCGTTTATACAATCAAATAAAGGACATTTGGCTGGCTTTCTGATTTGACGTCACAAACTGATTTACAGTGCATGCATGCAAAGTAGATTGTGACGTCAAATCAATAATAGACCCACTCCCCTTCTGAATTGGTTGCGAACAGAAGATGCTTGGTTTTTTGCAAGTTTTAAAGCCTATAAAAGGCAGGATTTGTAAGAAAAAGGAAGAAAATGGCCACAATGCCTTTCGAGCAGGTGCAGAGATTCCTTTTAGGAAAAAAGTATTTTGGGGTTAGGGGCACTTAAATTAGGCAGTTTGGTCCCTTTCACATGACACACTCATTCTTTGTGTCTTAAGCCACAAATCAGCCAGTTTTAGTAATGCAGGATATTCTGATTAGTGATTTTCTCCAAATTGGAATTGACCCATTGAACCAAAATTTCTAGTTAGAATTTCTGAAATTTGTTGTATGTCGAGTGGAACTGTATTTTTCACTTCACTTCGGAAGTGGTGTCATTCCCGTTCTCTTCCCCAGATCGGTTCTGCTTTTCTTTTGGTTAGTGCCAAGAACACAGACTCTGGCCACAGTCAAAGCAGGTACTGGAAGTCCCCAAATCATGGACTTCCAGCTCTTCTGCACATTTTCAGGAATTTGAAACAATTATTGTCAATGGTTACAGCATTATACCATTACTGTGACTTCGAATATTTTTGGCTGTGGCCAGAGTCCCTGTTCTTGCGGTGGCCAAAAGAAAAGTGGACTTTGGGAATGAAAAATGTTCCCGTATGCCCACAGCAAATTTCATGTGAAGATTCAAAATGAAAGGACCCATGGAACAAAAACAAATTTCAGATTTTCATAATTTCTGGAAGAAAGGACAACCTCTGAAGGCTAACAAAAACTTTCAAATTACTGTCCCGGAAATTCTCAAAATTTTGGCTTAGCTTAGTGGATTGGTAATGGTAATGTTTTCTTTTCATTTTTAGTCCCACTCAAAGACATGAAGAAGAAAAAACAAAAGCACCGTTTAAGGGAGATGGAGAAGCGCTCTTCAGAGAAAGAAACAGATATGATGGAAGCTTACACAGAAAAGCCTGTCCAACAAGAGGTGAGTACATTTTGTAAATCCCATGCTGTCAAACATTTCTTTGAAATTCTTCTTACTGTGGAAAGGGAAATGTGCTCATCGACCCTCCAAAATCTCCCTCTTCCCTACCTAAAGTACCGGGTGAAAGTAAGTGGACAGTGTCTGTCGATTCTCGACTTGATCCTCGATTCTTGTGAGGATCAAGAATCAAGGAACGACAATCGAGAATACAGTAGAGAATTGAGTTGAAGGAATCTAGAAACTAATGAGCTTGTTGCTTGACTGATTCCTCGATAGACTAATAGCACAAACGTCACTTGGAATATGAGTGAAAGACTGCCAAAGTTTCTCGAAGAATGTTTTTTGGGAGCAATGCAGAAAACCAAGTGACTTTAGTCCTCTTCTGAATCTAATTGCTGTAATTGGGAAAAATCACAACGAATGACACGTTTCTATGCAATTGTGGAGGAGAAAAATTAATTATTCTTCAGGCCACATCATCAAAGCATACTTGACAATCACATGGACTGTAAACAGTCTTCGACACTATCGGTGGTATTCCAAGTTTACTGGATAATCTTCTAATTGATAGTGCGATGTGCCCGACAATTTAGCTGTAACCTAGCTTGTTAGTGAGAATTACTTCGATAGTACAGTATTTCCGTATTTTAGACAATAATATTTAAAAATGCAAAAAGTAAAAAGGCGTGTTTTAAAACTCTACCCAAGTCAGGCATCACAGAGAGAAACAAAACATGTCATGGCTATTGATGAATACCTTAGGTGCCGCAAGAAGAGTGACTGTGCTGTTGAGCGCCAGGTGTAGATTTCAATTCTAGAGCGTTTTTGATGTTAACAATTTTAAGATTTTTTCCTTGTCAATCTACGTGTAGCTTCTTGTCTTGAAACTGTCACAATGTAAAGCCATTGAGTTGTTATGAAAATAAAGTTGCATACTTAAATTGATTTGCCACATCATGTCCTGCTTTCCGAGGCATGAGCGATTGAGAGCATACTGAAAATGCTCAAGGTTTTACTACTATACTACTATGTATAACTTCTATAGTAAAATAAATAATTTTTGTAAAAAAAAAAATCAACACTGAGAAGTGAAACCGCTCATTTCAATGTTTCGCACTTTTCTTTGAAGTGATGGTTTTTGATTACCTGCGTAAGATTTGGTAGATTGACCCTTGCATTAGGTTAATTGGTAAAATATTATTTTATGAAAAAGACAGAAGAGAAAAAGAAACATCAACATGTTGCCCTGATACGAACTCCCAACTCGAGTTGCAGTACCAGGAGTTGGATAGAGCAGCTTTTTGCTACATGTACTTCCTCCTGCAATGATGCTGTTTTGGGTTCGCTCCTAACACTTGTTGTTTTTTAAGAAAGAAACGTGATACCAGCAAACAAGCCTAGCACCGATATGTCTTGCGGCTGAATTGACCATTACTATAATTTTCCTTCTGATGAAGGCTTCATTCCTTATAGTTTTGCATTTGTAATGTTAAAAGAAGAAATGCAAAAACACATGAAGCGTTGCATTACTTGGTTGGGTACGTGGTATGCATTATATATGTTACTCAATGGGTATGTTAGAAATTTTGAATTCCATAGACCGAATGCATAAATGGCGGCCAAAAAAATGTTCTTTTGTTTATGTGCTAATTAGACTCACTAGCCTCATTTGCATGTACAAAATACAGAAGAAATGTTGCTTGAGAGCGAGGCTAGTGAGTCTAATTAGCACATAAACAAAAGAATATTTTTTTGGCCGCCATTTATGCATTCGGTTAATTCATGATAAAATTTATCATGCCGTAAAGCTCACTGTTCTGCCTTGATATTTTAATCCATGACATACAGATTTTGCGAGCATCGAGTGTTGAGGATTGAGTTTGTTTGGAGTTAATTGTGTCTTGATCCTTGACTCTATTCTCAATCCTCAATTCTTGCAAGGATAGAGTCCAGATTGTCAACTTACTTTTGCATGGTACTGTACCTTCCATTGGGGAAATAACTTGTAGCGATCTACATTACTTAATAAATTTAATACTAAATTACAGGTTAGATGGGTTTATTGTGACTTGGATCTTACTTTAAGCATTCTTAGTTGGTGGTATGATCAAGATGATCTCTTTACAAGATTAAAAAGTATTCTTAATTAACTTTAAAAAACAACAAAAATTTGTCAGGAAAAAAAGGAGGTGGTGCTAACAAGTTCCGAAACATGACTAACTACAAGTTCAAAAAACTGAGTGACTCATCATAATCATTATCGTCATGCTTATAACAATGTTTTGTTTGTATTCAGCTTTAAGGACGACCAGACAGTTTTTGAACTTGATGACTATACCTGTTTCGTTTGGCTTTAAGGCCTAAAATTGTTGCCTTTAAAAAAAAAAAATTCCTCCTTTATTCAATTTATTCAATTTCAAATACAACGAATACACAGATTTTCCAACTATGCAATGATAACTATGTACATGTACGATTTTGCCAACACTTGCAATTACAACATACAGGCATAAGGTTATTCGCACAAAACTGAGAAACAAACAATACTGTAACTCTTCAAAACCAGGACATCTCCCCCCCCCTCCACCCCACCGACAGTTGGTCAACAGTTGGCCAACTATTAGTAAGCTGTCGACTGACAGTCAGCCGACAGTTCGCCAGTCGGCTGACTGTTGGCCAACAGTTGGTGAAGTGTTGGCCTTCAGCTTTATTTACAATTTGCTGAAAAGATAACTGCTTGTAGATCATCTGCCGGCCGACAGTTGACTGACAGGAGCCACCAAATGCAATAAAGCCTATGACCAACAAATGTTAAATATGGGGCAACCCTAAAACCTGGAATCCGGAATCCGGAATCCGGAATCCGGAATCACAGATCATTGTTTTACCAATACAGAGAGTAAAAACTATCCTAAACATTCATAAAAGCTAACCTTAGGCCTAAAAACGTTTGTTTAGGCCTAATTAGGCCTAAGGGTAGCTTTTATGACTGTTTTGGATAGTTTTTACTCTCTCTATTGGTAAAACAATGACCTGTGATTCCGGATTCCGGGTTTTAGGGTTGCCCTTAAATATGTCATTCTCTTATTACTAGCCACTGAATAGAGATGAAAATAATACAGTTTTCAAGTACCAAATGCAATGTGATAGTAATATTTATTATTTCAAACGCAAAAGAATGGTAGTGATTTGATTAGTGTCATTAGGTGCAAAAGCAAATCGTAATGTGATTGCGTAAATAAAGAAGACAAAATAGACAAGTATCGCACATACGTAATTTTTTTCTGTAATAACATGGAAATACAAGAGCTATTTATAACAGGAAAGTTCAAAGCACGCAAACTTTATTGTGAATTGTATTACATTAATACAAGATATATTATGCTGGCATAAATGACATACCAATATGCCAAATCAGGACCGCATTGCATTATAGGGCGATTCTAAACATCACTCTTTGATGGGAAATTAAGCATAGATTCACAAGGATGTTCTTATGCCTTTTTGGTTTCAGTGGTATTTTAAGGAAATTGAAGCATTCAGAGTAAATTTTAAATGGTTTTCCAAATCTCTGAAAGTGGTATTCTTGATTTTTCTTTCTTCTCCATAAAGGCACTGTGTGAATCAGGGTTTTCTTTAAGGTTTTAGGTAGCCGGAGTTTTTTGCAAAGTAGACGGTTGTGGGTCCAGAACACACGATGGGCTCTAGGGGGGTCCGGGGGCATGCTGCCCCGGAAAATTTTTGAAAACTGAATGCCGGAAAACGCATTTCCTGGCATTTTGGGCCATGAAACTCAAACATTAGAGGGATGAATCAAGCTGCAATTATACTATGAAAACCATGTTATTCAAAGAAAGACGAAGCGACATTTCAATAATACAACGCTATTTTTTTTTTTTGGTGGTTTTGCTGGAGCTAACGAGCTTGGCAAATATTGCCACTTGACAACTTGTAAACATGGCACATACTTTGAAGGACTAGACCAGCAAGGGCTTCTGATTGGTTGTTAAATTAAGAAGCTGATTGGAGGATACTAATTGGCCAATGGTGTAAAGGATGTTTCGATCCTGTTTAGGTGTGAAGATGACATACATTCATTCCATTGTGTAATTAGCGGGAAAATATGGAAAATATGCTTGCGGAACTTGGTTGTAGTAATTTCGAAAATTGAAAATCACTCGAGCGGTTTAAGAGTGATGTAGTTTTTTTTCCGAAGACTTTAGGAGTTCCGTAAAGCAGTGAGAGTTGATCAAGAGTGACGTTGAATAAAGATCCGTTGTCATGTTGAAGCGTAGAGATGCCCTCGAGAGGACGAGCACTTACGCGGGCAAGGAGGATTTAACTCTGAGGAGCGTTATGTTCAAGTGTTTAAATAAAGTCTACGAGTCCTCAGCTTCTACGTTCGCTATAAAGGTTCTAAGTGAAAACGAAGGAGCGGTTAGTGAATGATCAGGGGCTAGTTTTGTTCCTCAGTTGAGTTGTGGTAAGAGATGCGTGAACGCAGGCTGAGCGTGTTGCTAGCAGAACATCATGTGAATTTCCCTCTGGATTGAGAACAAACCTTTTGAAAGTGTTTCTTTGTTTACAAGTTTTTTTATGATTGCGGCGTGATTAAAGGAAGTTTTGCGTGGACTAAAACGTCCTTGAGTGATTTTTCCTTCCGTTAAGATACAATCGGTGGTTGTTTAAAGATATCGAAATCCAATATGGCGGACAACACATCATATTGTTCCTACTTTCCCGCTACCGCAGCAAGATTTTTTCAAAACGAAAGTCTCAAGCATAACGTTTTTAAACTGCCCTTGAGTCAGAAGTCTTTTATGTGTTTTCACAAAAGATAGGCACTGCAAATTTTTATTTATATTGAGCCCAAGTAGTTTAGACCTCATAAACATCATCTCCTCTACATGTCTTGACTCTTCAAACAATGAAAGTAGCCGGCGAAACCTGACAGAGAAGCCGGCGAATTTCGCCGGCTGCCGGCTCTTATATACAACCCTGGTGAATGCGATGACAAAAAAATTAATCTTCAAAAAGGGGTTTCACATTATTTACTGCTTTGCAATAGAGAAAGTATTTACACGTAGTCATACATTTTTGTAACAAGTCCTTTTTTAGGCTCATGAATGTCACATGTTTAAATAAAGTTTTTCAATTCAGTTTTCAGTTCAATAAAGATAAGATAATTTAGAGTTAAACAAGAAGAAAAACCCTTTTGGACACCATACAGAATTTCACTCTCGGAAAGGCTTAAGTTACTCTTGGATATGGACTGATACCTTTCAGTGAAATTATTCCAAAAGCGAATAGCAATGGAATCTGTCACAAATAGGTGACAAACAGTTTGAAATTCAGTGTTTCAGTATGGGCAGTAAGGATTCTGAACCTTTTTCATTTTAAACAGGATGTTATTTGTGTATAGAATATTGTGTATAATTTTATATCGAACAATGGAGAGTTTGACTTTTTGAATTGTTGCTTACCGTAAGCACCATTGAGCAAAAGCCAATCAGACAAAGCAATTTTGTAACTTTATCATAAAATGGCGGGCCATGCATGGTTACTGTTCTCAGCCTTTAAAATTTAAGCACTTGGCATCTTCAGCTAAAACAGGAATAAAAAGCATCACTAAAAATGTTAAAAGTTGTCGTTATTTGAGAATTTATACAACAAACAGCAGCCTTGTTGATGCATGTATTAATCTATGTCTTCCTGATTTTGAGCCCTACTTTTGCTAATCTTTGTTTAGACCCCTGATGAAGGTGAAGAACAACCAGCAGAAGAAACAACAGAATTACAACAGGAAGTACAAGTAACTGAAGATGCTCAGTCTGATGATGAGACATGGGAGACTAAAGAAGGTATAATGATTTTGTTTACAACAAGCTACTGCTTGCAAGATCATGTTAGAGCGCGAACAATTAGTTATGAAAAAAAGGGCTTTGTTACTGGAGGTATGTGTCATGGAAAGAGACTGTGCACATTGTTTGATAGAGGACATACACGTACAAAATACATGTGCACTTTCTAAATAGTCATGACTATTGTATCAGTGAAGGTTTATTAAACATCCACTCAAAAATGTCTCCATTTAACTCATTGACTCCTATTAGTGGAACTTACTGATGATTTGCCTGAACAATCCCAATATGGTCTTAATTTTATTGATCATCCTAGTATTCATGGAATCAATGATTTTATGTCCATACATCACAGCTATGGGTTTACTATGGACCCATTAATCCTACTATTGTCAAAAATACCATCCTTTCACTGTCCTTGGCAAAAGCCATGGGCTGGGACAATTATTCCTATAAATGCTTTTAAGAATTATCAAGGATGGTATTAATTCTATAGCTTGGCCATTAAGTAATCTATTCAATTATTTTATATCCACTAATACTATACATGCACCTAAGTATTGGAAGTTTGGGCAGATCACACTTGTATTCAAAAAGGGCGTTGAATATTACAAGACTAACTGCAGGCCTATTACAGTTTTGTAGCTTTTAGTAATGTATTTGAATGTATCCTTGTCAACCAGCTACATTCATCTTTTTCTGATAAGTTGTCTCCATTTCTATCTGCGTAACGTAAGTACTAAAGCTGTGAGACTTCTGTGGTTCGCGTATTGGAGGAGTTCAAACATGGCCTGGACAAGCACCAACTACATGTAGCATCCATTATTGGAATTGATCTGTCCAAAGCATTAATTTTGATAGTATATCACATAATCTGCTGTTAGCCACGTCTTAAAAGAAGTAGCTGCCTATTGTTGGAGGATTATCTCACAGATCATTCTCAGAGAGTTAAGCTTGGTGATTGAATAACCTTTAATAATTTTCTAAAATTCGAACAAACCGCTAGATGAGTAGTCAATGGTACATCCTAAATGACAGGACTATATCTCTCGCTAAATCAGGTCGAAATAAAAACAGCGTGAAACTCTGACCTTGAAATTTACACACTGAATAAAATGCAAATTGATTGTCCTCAAGTCCCAACTGATAAAATTGGTCACTTGTTACCAAGATTGAATGACTGAAAAAAAAAGGATTAATTTTTCGCTAAATAACGTTGGACTATTACACTCGAGTGAACATCCAATGCCGAACCCTTCAAATCGCTCAAATCGCCATCTTCAACCTCAAGAACGACCTCTAGATTAGCATGATTTGCAGATTTCCTGCCTTGGAAGTGACCGGGATCCGTGTTCTTGGTGCTAACCAAAAGAAAAGCGGACCCTGAGGATGAGATTGTGTATTCTGCAGTTCAAAGTTCAAATGTACAGGAAAAAAAATTCAAATGGTATTTTAAATTAGGTTTCCTTAGCCCACTGACTCTTAACGGTCCCCCATTGATGAGTAAAATTGTGTGGCATTAGACAGAGTAAATCTATTACATGTGAGGCTCTCTCCTAGGAGTCAATGGAACAGTTCTTTTAGTGGATGTAGAGGTAGTTAGCCAATTGATTCCTAAACCTCTTCTTGATGCGTAAAATCATCTGGGTGTAAAATATGTTAAGTCTTTGTGGCAGGAGTCAATGGGTCAAAAAGATTTCTGATTTAGTGTATCATAAACTGATTTGCATTGTTACAACGAAATAGATATTGAAAACTATATTGTTTCATATCATAATGTTGTTATGTTTTACTTCACAGAAATGGAAGAGGTTTCTGATCAACAACCAGACGGAGAAAAACTTACTTACATGTATGACCGCGATTTCCTATTACAGTTCCAAACCAATCCAGTGTGTTTGCAAAAGCCAGATGGTTTGCCTGATTTGGAGGTTGTTCTTGTCCAGGCTCGTGCCCCTTCAAAACCAGGTTTCCAACAGAACAGGTACTGTGCAGTACACAGGGGTATGATGGTTAAAAAGGGACTGGGAAACATATAATAGGCTGCAGTAATTTATTTCCAATGTATTTTAAATTTTCACTGATCTCACCCACAAATAGTTTTAGCTCGTCAAGTGGCACCATTCAAAATAGAAAATCAATATTGGGATCATATTGGATTGAGTCTCATATACACACACTCGTATAATGGATAGATTTTGGAAGAGAGGCGTGATTCGAAAAACTGAGAATCTAGGGTTAGAAAATTAATACAACTTGTATTATATTT
>NC_090871.1:47063672-47073672 GCF_036669935.1 Montipora foliosa | reverse complement strand
CCTTTCAAACTTGATGATAAAGCTGGACATGTCTTGTCCTTCTTCTATGTGATATTTGTCAAATTTGGTGTAGTTTTCAGACGGTAAATTGACAAAATCCTGAAGAAATATCTTGTCCAATTCGCCAATAACAGTTTGCATTCCATTTTTGTTACTCAACTTTTCCACATCAATTTCGACTGCCTTTGCTTGTGCCTGTCCTTGCAGTGATAAAGTAACTGCATGTGCCTGTTTGTTCTCGTCCACATCTGTCATTCGGCTCCAAATTTCCAATTCATTTTTCCCATGTCTTGTATGAAACTCCTGTTGCAAATGTTGGCGGATTCTTAAAAGCCAATCACGTCATAGTAATTGAATCCTCAGTTAGTACATATCCAAAAGAAGCAAAAGTCAAATTGCTGCCAACAAACCTCAATCCCATGATACCCTGCAATTCTCCCAGGGTAAAAGTCTCTGCTTACGATCCAGAAAGCCCATCAGGCCGGCACTTATCTCCGGTTTCAGTAGCATGAAGCGACTAGGAGTATTTCTACTCCCCCCTGGATGGGATGCTAGTCCATCGCAGGGTTACCCCAGCATTTCGCCGGTACCCACTTATACACCTGGGTGGAGAGAGGCACCGTGAGATTAAATTGTGCAAGAACACAACACAATGTCCCCAGCCAGTACCTGAACCTGGACCACTCGATCCGGAGTCAAGCACTCTAACCATGAGGCCACCGCGCCTCATTCTCACAGGGTGTACTTTATCAGAAATGCTAGTTAGACTGAGCTTAATAATCAAATTATTGTGGTGAGACGTGTAACCGGAAACGCAACAGACAGTGGGAAGCTATCGAGAAAAGCCTGATTTGCGGGCTGGTGGTTTTTCTCACCTTCTCTTTCCTGCCCACCCCGTCATTTTGTCACCTGGCCCAGACCTATCCCACATGCTTCTAATATGGCTTCTGATACGTGTTTTGCGGCAACAAAAACATCTACTGCCTGCAAGGAGGCTAAGTGGAAACTTGAGCTTCTGAATTTATTATTTACATTGAGCCCTTCACATGTTTGAGGCCTTGTGATCCCTCACTGTTCGCTAAGCAGTGTAAGTTATGACAACAAAGGAATTTAAATTTGATGTTTTGTGGACATTGATTGCAAAAGTATAGTACTTAGTAATACTTAGATGAGTTGTCACACATTGTGAACACCAATATACAAATTTTAGCTGAACTACAGCTGTATGTGCTATTACCATGACAACACAATATGCTGCGTTGAATATTCACTTCATCAACTCTGGCGAAATATTCATGTTCCAACAATATCACACTGTACAGTACAGTGTACATGGTTATTTCACCAGCTATGTCCAAGTATTTTTTTGAATCCAAAACTGGCAAATCAACAACAATATTGCCTTGATGGAAGTTTTGTAAACATTGTTGGGATGTTGGTTATTAACTGTTAGAGAAAGCTGTGTAGGCCATTAAGTGTTCATCAACTATTTGTGGATACGTTTTGCCCATTTAATGAACAAATTTATTTGAATGTACACATTTCTTTTCTACATCACATCTTTTTTTATAGCTGATTTTCAAAAAAATAGTAATAAAAGGAGGGAAACAACTGTGTCATTGGGCCTTAGAGTTTTGATAATTATTATTGAGAGCTTCAAGAATTCGTATTTTCTGGTCAAGTTGGCAGCAAAGACATGCAGCTATTCTTAGGGGATTTGGGGGAGGCAATAGTGACTTTAGTCTCCTACATTAAATTAGTTAAAAGCGTGGTCACCTTCCATCTGGTTGCAATCTGCTTCCACCCTAGTTCATAGTATTATTTTCTTTTCATTTCTAGAATGATAGAAACATGAGAGGTAACCGTGGCCGAAACGTGCAAGCCAAAAAAGTAATTGATTTCCCAAGTGTGCAGCAACAACCAGATGTGAGTACTGGTAGATGTATTTAAGTACTGTCTGCTGAATCTCTTTTTAATTGCAGCGAGCTTGAATGGCAAAAAGTAGAGGTCTCTCATTAGCTTCTTTTGTTTGTTACTTAGCATTTGTACATTTACCCGTTGCTATCTGTCTCAAGAGATTGGTTTCAAACCACCTATTAAGTGAAGCCATGATCCTCTCAATTATGAACGCAGCTTTAGCAATTGGGTAGAGAAGCCTGAAAAACTCAGGACCTCAACAGAGTTTCAACCCTGACCAGCTCCCAACATCAATGGCTTCTTCTAGCTCAGTTGATTGGGGCATCGCACCGGCATCGCGAGGTCATGGGTTCAAACCCTGTTGAAGTCGTGAATTTTTCAGACCTCTCTACAAATTTGCTATTTTTGTGTTCATAACTGCGAGGCTCATAGCTTCACTTGGTTACATATCTGCAGTTCAATTTGTGATTCGTTTCATATAATTATCATTTTGTTCGTTAAACTGCTTATTGTTTTATTTTCTGTTATGCAAATGTCTATCCCCCCCCCCCCCCCCCCTCCTTCCCCAACCTAGTTAAATGGTCTTTCCAGGGGTGGAGGGAGAATTCATTTTGCCTGATGTTTCATCATGGAAGGGTATGCCTCAATCAGGGTTATTGTAATGTGCCAAATAACTAACAAAAGAATCATTGTAAATGTTTATTTTACCTACATGTAAGAATTTTTTGGGATTTGTGGATGTAATTTAATTTTCAGACTATCAATGTCAGAGGTCATTAATTGTCCAGTGGCCTGTCTCTTCCTTGGCATCAACAAAACTGCTCTGCCATGAAAAAAAAATCCAAAACTTAATGCAAAGCAGTTTGTGAAATGGTCTCATGGATAGAGTCCCAGGGGTTAACATTAACAGTTGCCTGATTGCCCGGGGCAACCAAAATGTATATTCCTTGTGTTTTGCTACAAGAATAGATAAATCACGAAGTATACCATCAGTACATTTATATTCTTGATCTCACTGCACTGCTGAAAACTTGACATTTTCAAGGTCACGACACTAATATTGTCTGATGCGACAAACACAACAGTTAGGGTAGACGGTTTGACTAGCAAGCCGTTTGAGTTAAGACCCAAAAGAATGATCATGATGGCGCAAAATTGCTAGTGGTGCTTTTTGAGCGATGCTTAGTACCTCGGGTATTCTAATTTTGTAGATATCGACTGAAGGTACTTTTTCTTACCTGTAAATTCATTGCAGAAATGATGAGCATTTCAAGTTGAGTTTGTTGGTTCTCTACTCTACCTTGAGAGGTTTTCCCCTCTCCTCAGAAAATAGCATTAGTTTTGATTTGATTTGTCCTGATTTCAGTCAATGGTTAATGCTATAAGGAATAGACAAGAAGGGCATTGGACATCTCTTGACAAATACCCAATGTACATAGATTAGAAGGTCACTAACCTAATATTCCCATGCACTGTATTCAAGTATTTTGTAAAGGGCTTATCAACAGTGTTTAATTCAAAGCACCCATTCCAAATAGTGCTGATCTACATGTACAAGTATTTACTGTGTTTTTCATAATTCTGGGGAATTGATCCTCAAGCACCAATGGCCAAACTGCACTTTGGCTTCCATCAATCAAACTTCTGACGCCAACCACAAATGACAAAATCAACTTATGTGTGACTAACCCACCAATCAACATCTTTGGTTCCCATGGCACATTTGTATATTCAAATGCAACGCCAATGGAAATTGATGGAATCTGTACAAATCTTTTTACAGAATTTCTAAAATCATATGATAATGGTGTTCGAGCTGTAAACTAAACAAAAACTCCAATTTACTTTCCTTCCCCCCTATGTTTGGAAATTTGATTAATGGAAGCCAAAATGCAGTTTGCTTGCTTCGATGATCTAGAGGTTACGAGTGATGCAGTTGTCACTTATGGTCCAGGTTCAACCTTCTTGACCTTTAAAAATCTTGGAACTTAATAGCGTGCTTTTTCAAATTAAATTGACAAGAACATTTCGAATTATGGAGTTAACTTCATGTAACTGAAGTGAAAGAGGGAATGCCCTTCTTGTCTATCCCAAATAACTCTCACCTCGGTGAATTTGTAGTCTCCCCAATTAGTAGAGCACACATGCTCAGCTAAATAACCTTGAGACTTACAAAAAGCAATTATTATTGTTATTAGTATTATTGTTGTTGTTGTTGTTATTATTATTATTTATTTATTTATTTTTTTTAATTTATTTTTTTTTTAATTCCCCATGGTACCACATGTATGCACTTTTGAGAACATAATTTGATCACGGTAAATTCCAGCACTCTGCTTTGTGAGCATGGCTGTTCAGCTTTGAGATTTGTTTTGCCTTGACTAAGGCCGGGTCGCACCAGAGCGAATTTTGTTTACAAGTTATTAATCTGTCGCTACAAGATGAGAAGTAACTGCGACCGCACGTTCGAACAAACTCTCCAATTTTTTGCGGATTGCCAAAATTCCGCCAATCTTCAAAGAAGCCGAAGTGTTGCCTCTGAGGCTACCAAATTTTGGCAACAGAAACAGTTTTGTTTGGTTTAAGCATCAAGCTGTCATTCAACCTATTTGTGTACAGTAGGTTGTAAATCTTAAATTTCAGTTGGAAATAGATCATTCCAATTTTAAACGCATAATGGCAGGGCAAAATAACGTTTTTTCACGATCTCTCTGCAGTTTTTACAAAGGGAGTGGCAGTTATGATATCCCACGTCCAGTATGCATCTAGGGCTCCTATCCTGAGAATTTGGAGCAATTTAGGAGAAACACTGCAGAGCCAGGTGTCAAGATAGAGTTCCCCTGGTTCGTCTGTTTTGGTGATTGAAGAGCCGAGCTATGTTGTAATCTTTTCAAAGCCAAGTGAAAAGGAAAAAGAAACAAGATGTGATTGATGTTTGCGTCGATCACTGATGTTTGGGAAATAATAATTTCCTTAAAATGCGACCAGTTAAAAAAACTTGGATATTTTTCAAAAAATTATTGCCAAAATTTTTGATGATATAAAAACTTGTTCTAATGCGACCCAGCCGCAAGCCTTTTGGGCTACGAAATTCTTTGTTGGGCGAATAGAATTGGAAGCTTCAAATTCAAACCTGTAAGCTAAGCCACCTTGTGACCAGCAGCCAATTTGTGCTAGCTTGTGCAAATTTCCTGTCCTGTTGGAAGGAAAGTAAATTATCGCATATTGTTAACATAAAATATATGTATGGAGTTGGACTTTCATTTTAGTGCAATAAAAAAATCCGATGTTAGGGGCTCTTTAAATGCTCTAGTTGTCAAGCAAAGTCAAAATCTTCACCGAAGCCTGTTAATGCAGACACAGTATTTCTGATTGTCATCATTGTTTTTTGCATCTGCAGCTCATAAAATTAATTATTTTGTTCTCTGAACACTTTTTTTACAATAGTTAAAGAGAGTTGACAATAGATGGGTGAGACCTAGTGAAGCCTCCAAAAGTGGAAATGAAGAAGAAACAAAGACAGAGGTATATTGTGTACACAGTGTTTACATTTTCAGTATACTATTTTTAAGGGCCCACCTTCAACCGACAGGCTTTTCGACCGTTTGTTTTTGTTATGGAAATTCGTATTTCTTATCGCAGCGATCTAATTGGATGAATCTCGCATTCGGGTGGAATTTTCATATATGAAAATTGTTCCGAGGCACGCAATGCCTGTCGGTTGAAGGTGGGCCTTTAACATCTTTTGAACACATATTGCTTGTTTAGGAGATAAGTGGCACTTAGACAGAAAACACTGACCATGAAGTTGACTCACCTTTCACCTTCATCATTCCAGTAATGAAGTAACTGATATCTTTTGTTTTTCGTCTCAACAAAACCATATTTCAAACTTTTGGTTTGATTTTTGCCCAAAGATCCACTTACAATCGAGTCAAAAATCTGAAATAGAAACATGAGTGACATGACTTGGAAAAACACTCGGCAACCAAGGTCTAAATGAGGAGAGAGGTCTGAGCAATGAGTCATTTTCCATATACCGGTACACACACACAAAAGGGTATCTAATGTTATTAATGTATAAAGGTATAAATTTGCCTTTTCATATTTACAAGAAGTTTAATTCAGTTCAGTGGTTCACAGTTACCACTTTTGTAGTGATGTTTGGGAATCTTTGACATTAAAAAGAGCTTGAAGCTCAGCAGGGGCAGGATAATCCTATGGATAAATTTGCTGTGATGGTGGTGAAAGAATTTCCAAACCTTAAATAACAATGAATGACCACAACCAGGTTTTCTGAGCCTGCGAGACTGAGCACCCCTAGCAAATCATTGTTTTAACGACAGCAACCTGGTTCTGGTCATTGCTGTCTAAGGTCTTCCGCTCCAATCTCACAAACATTTGGAAATTGCATGAGCTCTTAAAGAGCAAGACTCACCTATGAAGAACCTAAGGCACAAAATATAATTGCCTCGTTAGGAGCCACAAGTCACTTAAAGCAGTGACCATAAATCATGTCATTTTGTTTTACTGTTTAATTTTATTCCAGGAACTCTATCGTAAAGTGAGAAGTATCCTGAATAAGCTCACCCCACAGAAGTTTCAGACACTGACACAACAAATTAGTGAATTAGAAATTGACACTCCAGAGCGTTTGGAAGGTGCAATTGATCTTATATTTGAAAAGGTTTGTACTGTAGTGTTTGTGTAAAAAGAGTATTGGCCCTTAGAGCGGTTTTCAATTGAGTGTCGAAGGTAATTAGCGAATTACTTTGGTTTTGCATGACTTCACTCAGTGATTGGTTCAAAGTTCTTGCGCCAGTTTTTCAACCAATCAGAAGTGAAACCAAAACCAATTGTGGCTCGCGTGTGCACATTTTCCCCGTGCTTTGTGTCGGCTACATGTAATTACTTCCAGTTTTGATTGGTTTACAGGATTGTCTCTGTCCTTTTTGATTGGCCAAAGTAATTACTTTGGTTTTGGTTTTACGACACTCATTTGAAAACCTCTCTAAATGATGGCATGTTTATAACTAGACTACAGTATATTGGTACATGTAAAGCCTTCATGTACTTTGCAGCTAAAGTTTAAATAAAGCGTTAAAAGCAAGGGAACATACCATAACACGAAACCTGGTGAGGCCATCACATCATGCATTGTTCAAAACCATTTCACGTGGTTTATTGGCAGCCATGAACAGCTGTTTCGGCCTTGTTAGGCCTCATCAGAATTGCATAGCCAGCCTTAATTTATCCTTGGTTGCCAATTTACCAGTTGAAATGTCTGTGAACATGTGTGACGTGTTGGCCACACCGTATTTGGTGTTGTGGTGTGTTCACCTTGGTTTCTCCCTTATATTTTTAATGACTGAGGTTGCCTTTCACCAGCATCAGAAGAGTTGAGTTTTATGAGCAATTACTGCAGTTGAACCCCTATTATCAGGAAAGGTGGAGTGAATCTGGAAAATTGAAAATGTGACTGCATTTACTGAGTAATAGTAATTGACAGTCAGGAAGTGCCGTCAGAGATCCTGGCTGGAATTGAAGATAATGAATTACTTTTAACTCAGAGATTTGGTTTTTAGACCAATAGGAGATGAATCACCCAATTTTCAGTCTCACAGGATGTGGTTTTGGTAACGAAAAACTGTACCTAACCTTTTTCATGTTCTGTTTTTGTTCTTCAGGCCATTGATGAAGCCAACTTCAGTGTTGCCTATGCCAACATGTGCAAATGCCTTCTTAACGTATGTAAAATCGTAACATGCATGTCATAATTATTTCATTTAAAATCCTAATTGGAGAGTTCTATGCGTGTGGGATAAAGTTGCTTGCAAGTTTGTTTTGGTGGGTTGCCACTTTTTTGGAAAGTAGGTTTCGTGTAATTCGTACGCATTTAGGTTCAGTTTGCGTGATTTCTCAAGGCCTTTTGGATGGGTGGGGAGGGGGGGGGGGGGGGGGGGTGGGGGTTTTCCCAGATGGAGATAAAGCCGTTTGTGCTGGAGTATCCTCTATGCTCTCGGAAGAGTGCACAGTTGTCAAGAATTGCAAATTATTATTTTGAGTGTTATTTTTGGCTTTGTAATCAAAGTGCCGATAACCTCCCCTCCCCCCCTTTTTTTGTCTACCCAGATGTATATTTCGATCATGCCATTTTGCTCAGCATGACACAACGATTCATCTGCGAAAAAAACCTTGTGGGGGTTATAGGCACTTGAATTACTGTTACTGTTACTATTTGCAGAAAAAAGTTGTAGTCGAAAAAGAGGGGGTAAAGAAAGATGTTTCATTCCGGAAGATTTTGTTAAATAAATGTCAGAAGGAGTTTGAGAGAGAAAAATCAGTGGAGAAGACTATTCATGAGAAACTGGAAGACCTCACAAAACAAGGATTGAGTGTGAGTACTAATGCACAATTACAATGCAATAAAACTTTGGCAGGTTAGTGTTGCTTGATTGTGAATTCTGTCGAGTAATGACTATGTTATCCAAGTATTTTGATTGCAGTGAGGAAAACAAATAAAGCTTAGGGAAGGTTGACCTAGAATTTATTGGGAAAGAGGATGGGATGTTTAGAAAACGACTTGTTGGGCGTATCACCTTTGAGCAAAAGTTCTTAAGACTCAAACATTCAAGCTCGGCAACAAATAAACCTTTCAACAGTTATTTATTTAATTAGGGTATTCTTGTGGTCTGGAATAGGAGCAAGTAGAGTACCTAACATTTTCTTTCGCTCTTAGTCGACGACATAATATATATTATAATTTTGTTTCCCATTTAGGAGGAAGAATTGCAGAGCAGAAAAAGAGACCTTCAAGATGAAGAACGCCAACAGAAACGACGGACTTTAGGGAATATTCGGTTTATCGGTGAACTTTTTAAACTGAAGGTAGGCATCTCAGAAGCGTCAGCTCAATTTTTGGCCTGCGAGTATTCTGAACTACCTTCGTTTGTACGCGGTAAAGCTTCTTACGCAAATTAGTTCTTTAGAGGAAATTGCTTTGTCTAAGGAATATGCAACTAAAATCAATTGTTGACTTATTGGTAGGTAAACTTCATTCTGTTCTCCTAATGCTCACTCTAGTTCGGGAATCCTCCCCGAGAAGAGACGACGGGACATGTGAGCGATAGATTGTGTCTGTGACGTAAATTCAAAATATAATTTATGCGAAGTTGATAGTTGCGTGGGAATGGCAGTAGACATCCAAGAATATTTATTTTAATTTTATTGGTATTTTAATAAAACAGTAATTACATAACAATCCTTAAAACGTATGTGCGAAGTTTCCAGATGATGCGAGCTTGAGTTTATGGTCAAATGATCAATGTGAGTTTAAATTCAACCGGCGAATCATAAACAATCTTTGGCCGCTTCAGCTCTCAGTCGACCTCATCGGCCCCCTCGTTCTGCCACCAATAAACTCAGAAGCAATTTAAATTGATCTTGAGGAACTTTGCTTCCTCTTGCATTAGCAAAGTCTAAGGATAAATTGCAATAGCAATGGATTTGAAAGCCGTATTTTGCTCTTTGCGCCAACTGGAAAATTAGTCAAATTCCGAACTCGGGCTGTTCAAAACGACACAATACCATTCTCCAGCTTCTCGAACTCGTTCCGTTGTCGAAATCTTGGATGATTCCCACCAGAAGGCGCTGTAAAGCTTGCACAGGCCGGGCCAAAGCATACCTTAAACCAAAAAATATAATTTATGCCTGCTTGATTTGTGCAGGCCAGTTTCTGATTGGCGGAGATTGAGCTCACCTCACGCGTCCAGCCGTGATTCGGGAGTGAGCGCTGACTCATTTCCTGAAACAGCGGCTAGTAATCGAGCCTACTAATTCTCCACTCTGTGCATGTTCCTTAAAAGCAATGGAATGGTTTCAGAAGATTGCTATCTAGAATTTGATTGCAACAGGGACCATGGGCTTGAATTCCTGGGCTCCCTACTTGATGACTTGGTAGTGACTAGATTGAACCCTCCTTTTAGCTATGATTGGTGCACGTCTGTGAAAGTTCTCATTGGCCTCCTAATTACGAAAGTGTTACTCATCTTGGAGCGCTGAAGCTGCAATAATTTATTAATCA
>NC_090871.1:47036172-47058672 GCF_036669935.1 Montipora foliosa | reverse complement strand
GTTAAGCTCGAATATTACGCAACATGATCAATTTACAAAGGAAAATCTCACAAAAACCTTTTCCAGCGAAAAATTTGTTACACCAAACAACATATTTGCTATTAGAGGCAAAAAACCCTTCTTGTTTCATTGCGTGCGTGATGACAGCAAACCCTATCGTGTCAAATTAGCATACGCAACAAAATGAATTTCAGGATCAAACCCTTTCCTGAAGAACCTTTTCCTTGAATAATTGAGCACAAAATAGACAAGCTTTCTTTCAAATAATTCTTGACTGTCACATTTCCAATTATTTTTTTTACCTGAAGACTGTGCGGAGTTGAGCACAAATTAAAAGATAAGAATTGGTGAAATTTCGTATTGTGACCTGTCCACTTTAGTAAGTTTTCCGGGGCGAGATGTTTTACAATATGTACGTACTCATATGTTGTTGCTGTATGGCTCTTAACTGGTTTTGTTCCCACCAGGTAACACAGGCGGACGTGATAGTCCCCGCCCGGGAGCCATTCCCCAAGCGGATGAAAGCTGGACTACTGTAGGCAGAGGTCCTAGGAACGTTAGTGTGGATCCTAAGAAGTTTCAAAACATCAAAGTAAGTACAATTGAGTTGTGTCTATACTACTTTGCTCTTGTTCTTGCAGTGGTTTGCTCTGCTACAGTAAGTGGATGAGTTGCGTCATTTAATTCGTGACTCGCACTCGAATAAAATCGTCAGACTTCAGGTGTCGATTAAGGAAAACGGTTTACTGTACTGCAAAACCAAGACATTGACCCAGCGTCCACGGGGTTTTTCGCAACGCAGATGTGGCGTTAAGCAAGAGTATGAAATATTGCATGTTGTAATTATTGCGGAGAGCAAATTCCGCTTGGTGGCGATGCTCATATAGGTACTAATGAAGTGTTCTCTTTTAAAGCGTCCTGTGGATTCTGAGAACATCTCTCTTGGACCAGGCGGCAGAGGTTATGGAGCATGGGCAAGAGGAAGTAGCGGGGGATCAGGAGCAGTGGGTGCTGGTGCAGGTCCATCGGCAGCTGCTTCGGCAGGTTCCTCTATTGCTGGCGTCTCAGCTGAAACTGATAACAGACCAGCCAACAGGTGAGAGCGTCATCGCATTGCTGCAAGTAAGGAGCTACAGAGGATTGCAAATCTCATTTATGTGTTTTGCAAACCTTGCGTCGTTGATTTCATTGGTGAGTTTTGGCAAGGCGACGTCGGCAAGGACCAGAACGCCACAAAACAATAAGTGTAATAAAGTTAATAAAAACAATGGTTCTTTACGCCCTGCTCTTGCGTCTCATGTTTTGCCAAATTTTTTTGCTGTTTTTGCTGTTCTTTTGGTTGGCTGAGCACCGGGCTGTCACGTGGGAGGTCGTGAGTTCAACTCCGGCCGGACCAACACTCAGGGTCTTTAAATAACTGAGGAGAAAGTTCTGCCTTTGTAATTACATCTGCAAATGGTTAGACTCTCTCGTCTTCTCGGATAAGGACGATAAGCCGGAGGTCCCGTCTCACAACCCTTCAATGTTCATAATCCTGTGGGACGTAAAAGAACCCACACACTTGTCGCAAAGAGCAGGGCATGTAGTTCCCGGTGTTGTGGTCTGTCTTCTGTGATGTATCAAGGTTGGGAGGGCAAATGCTCGGAGAAATTAGCTACACCAAGCTACTCTAAAAATCCTAGGGTAAATAAAGATGTATGATATGATGATATGATATGATATGATATCAACAAGAAATGTCAGTTTCCTCTCTAAACATCTGCACCGTTCATACCATCTTCATTCCTGAAAAGTTGGTACACCCTTCCCAAGCCGAACCCGAAATGCATACAATAACTCAGAGGTCTATTTTCTGGTGACTTTTTTCGCAGCTGTCGTCATCATTTTCGCTAAATGTCCCTATGATCGACTTATCGTGAATTTAATATTGCAGGTATTCGGCCCTAGCTGGTGATAGGAAACTATCGGCCCCAGCAAGAGCGAGCTCCAGTGATTCTCGGCGGCAAGAACCGCGCAGTCCTGTGTCTGGAGGAGGAAGGCGAGGACCTTTGCCACAAGACGAACGAGAGAAGGCTGTCGAAGCTGTTCGGGCGGCAATGCAGCCAAAGGTTGGTAGCTCTGATCAGAACCAAAAAAAAATCGATATCTTCAGTAGTTTTTTTAGTATTTGAGTCGTTTCAACAGGCCACTTACAGTTTTTATGCAGAACATCTGGAAATGAAAGCGAGTTAGATATTAGGGAGCTTTAGCAACCAGGTCCCAGTTGTTCGAAGGGTGGATAGCGCTATGCACCGTATAACTCAATTGGTTCTACTAGTGTTTATCCGCGGGATAGTGATTTATTCAGTGGATAGCGTTGTCCACCTTTTGAACAACCGAGATTAGAAATCTGATGTTGTCATTTGATGGAATGTGTCTGCCTGAGTTCCAAAGCTTTTGTTTTAACATCTGTAGCATGACATTGTCGTTTGCCATAATACGACACTAAATGTCACTATAATAGCTAAGAAATAAAAAGAGCAACTTGGTCAACCATTACACAGAGGAAATGAGGGAACTAGTCTGATGTTAGCTTTTTTTTCCTTACCTGTAATGTACAGATATCGATCGGCTTCTTAAAAAAGACAGACTAGTTAGAATGAGATTTTTTATGCTTCCCTGACAAGCAGGAGCTTGTCGTTTCTCGTTTGCTGTTCACGTGGACGCAATGCTAAATCTCTTTATTGTTTGAGCTATTTTCTTGGGTGTCACAGGCTCACTCAAATTTCACTAGGCGTTAAGTTGACTCAACTCACAGCCATTGAATCAAGAGAGATCCTGAAAAAAAAAAAAAAACATATGCACATTGAGAGTAGGATGCAGACATCTAAAATTTCCTCGTGCAACTAACGGAGACTGCTGATTTTTGCGAATTCTGAATGATTCGCGATTGTTTACTGCGACGTTTATTTCAGTTTCCCGCTCGTTTATTATTTTCCTACTTGGGATGGGTTATGCGTGCGACGCATGTAGTGGACATTAACTGCAAAAGAGCTTAAAGAGATTTCAACTAGTTTATTTTCTTCTCTCTCAGTGTTCGAGTTCGCCACGTTTTTTTTTTTTTCAGCGCGCTAGCCAAGAGCGCGAAAGTGGACGCGAGTCTCCTCGAACAACAGCAGAAGTGGCGCCAGCAACTGATTCCGGTGATGTTGCTGGGTCAGCGGCACCTGCTGCATCACAAGAAGTGACGGAAGAAATGATGAAAAAGAAAACACTTTCAATTATTGACGAATTCCTGAATATCAGAGATAATAAGGTAAGCAAAAGTGGTTTAATCTGTTTGGAAAGCGTTTTTTAGCAACTTACCCTTTTGTTCTGACACAAAGAGCGATTGTTCTGGAACAATAGGCCAAGCACCCCACGTCACAATTATTCAAGATGGCGGCGCCCGGGAAATTAGAAAGAAAAATCAGCGTTTTGAAATTCATTTTTTTCGGATACAAACGCTTTCATTGGAAAAAGATCGAACGATTTTAATTGTAAACATTATGTTCTGTGGTTTAAAGTTATTTTGTTATTTTAGTGGAAATTCCTTTTAAGAAAAACCGGTTGATGTGTCCGGCTGATAAGCTAGTAGTGAAGCAGCTCTCGAAACCATCTTTTGTTTGGTATTGTAAGAAGCTTCTATTGTTTTATGTGTAAGTCGTTGTTTCGATTGTTTAGTCTTTGACTTTTGGCTAGGGTTGCGAGCCAATCACACTATACGTTACGAGAGCTGCTTCGTCTCCTAATAGAGCAGGCCGGCCTGGTTTTTATCAACCGAAATGTTATCTGTGTAAGAGATTTTGTCGTCTTGGAAATCATAAGCCCGGTTTACAGTCAGGACATCGCGCCAGTTAGTAATATACCGCAGTGCGCAGAGTTATCCATATTAGGGGTTACTTTCCAACAAAATTGTTACTACAGTAGTCAGGTGCGCGCAAAGGTTATTAAGGCGAACAAGCCATTATTGGTATTAGGATCTTTACGTAAGGAAGGAATGCCCCAGGAGGAAGTAGATCACCTTTTTAACGCAATAGTTACGCTCTGTCGGTTTATGGTGCCTCAAATTCCGACCTTTCTGTAATACAGAATTTTTTAGAACGGTGTATGAAAAGAAAGTAGACGTCCAAGAATGTAAATATTAGGGACTTGCTAGAGAAGGCGGACAAGACACTTTACAAAAAAAGATCGAACGACCCCGAATGTCCGTTCTTCCAGTTTTTACCTAAGGAAAAGAAAACGAGGTACAATCTTAGAAATACGTCAGTCTCTGTCCCTAGGATCCACACTGACAGATTTAAGAACGTTTTTAGTAACAGAATAATTTTTAATTATAATATGTTAATAGTTTCTAGAGTTTACATTTTTTCTTTCTCATTAATTGTAACTTAAGATATGTATTCTTATCTTAAGAAATAAAGATTATTATTATTATTATTATTATTATTATTATTATTATTATTATTATTATTATTATTATTATTATTATTACACGACAAACATTTTGGGCACGGCACCCCTCCGATTTGGCACTCGTGCCTATATTTTCGGTCCACCCATTGCCCGTTCACACGACAAGTTTTTCTTTATTTGGGGTACCACAATTTTTGGGGGGGGCACCGTTAGAATTTTTGGGCACCCGTGCCCATAACGCAATAAAAACTGAGGGAACCGTACCTAAAATTTTAGGCACGGGAGCCAAATTGTAGGGGTGCCGTGCCCAAAATGTTTGTCGTGTAAACCAGGCTATAATTACCCACTAAGTATTTTCTGCTGAAAGGGCCAACCCAGTCATCTAAATGCCGCTAGAGAAGCGCACGAAACGTTTTCGGTGAGGTTTTGGCCACAAGGCCAATGTTTAACCGAATTTAGACCACACCACCGTTTAACTCATTTTTTTCCTCAGGGCGTTTATATCGTCGAAATAAGTTGTGCACGATTTGGGGGATAAATTTCTAGTAAACTACCTTAACTGTGGATGTTCTGTTTTGCTAACAGGAGGTAGCTGAATGTCTCAAAGAATTACAGTCACCATCACGGCACCACGTGTTTGTTGAAGTGACATTCAATCATACGATGGAGAAAAGAGCATCCGAAAGACAGGCCACTGGAAAGCTCATTCATTTCTTGATGCGTGACGGTGTTCTCACAGCTCAGCATTATCTTAATGGGTATGTACAATGTGTGTTATGGTGGCTTAGGGCAATGCCGATACAAGTGCATGTAGAAGACACTTTAAGTGCATTGCTGAAGTTCAATAAATTTGATTTTGACAAGTCACTGAGGCGTCGTTGGACATATCTGTCGCTCTCAACCCGTTCAATGGAAATTCAGTTGGATTGTTTGGTTTAAGCCTTTGTTAAGGGCTATAGGTATTTCCTGTTTCAGCCACCCACAATAGATTGGCCAAAAGAAAGTCGAGATAAATTTATTTTATCGAGGTCTGATCAACGTGGAAGAATTGGTTACCTTGTCATACCAGTCCATTTCCTGTCCAAAGATACCCCTTAAAAACGAAGATGTTCTATAAAAGCTGTGGTACCTTAACCACGTGCAAATGATTTAACAATCAACCGTGGACGCAACCCAGTCCCATTTTCTCACGCTAGAAATACTTTTAGGGCTTCCGTTCCTGTTTGTTGATCACCATCTTGGAGTGCGTCTTCGTGTTCAGAAAGCGAGGGTGGGGTTATTCTCGTAGTCGTGGACGTTTGCTCCCTAAGATCTAGAACGTTCAATGCCCCTGCTCATCTACAAAAAGCTTTGCGCACTTGCTCTATTGTTTTGAAACGGCCGTGTTAAATATGTTTTTAATGCTTTGTTGTGATTGACGGGTACTGATTTTCTGTCATGGGAAACAGATTTGGTGCGCACGTGTGTGGGTGAAAAGGGATCTTTCAATTACTTTTCCGAGGTCTTGCTCAAACTTTGTTTTACTAAATTTCTCGGAAACGTCTCAGTCTGCTGTAAATGGTCTGCTACATCAATCACACAGTGTGATATCAAAAGATATTTTTCATTTACAGGCTTGAGTCAATATTTGCAGCTGCTGAAGACATAGAAATTGATATTCCACAATTGTGGAAGTACCTGGGAGAGCTCATGGGTCCGACAGCCTTTGATGGAAATCTTGGTCTCGATGAATTATTTAAATGCGTATTTAAATATGTGTCAAAGCACAAAGCTGCCAGACTGTTTGCTTGCATTCTGCAGTCAAGCGAAAAGGTAATTGGGACTGTTTCAGTTACACCAGTGTTATTTATTGTTGACAAGTGTGGTGACACTTCTCCCACAGTCCAAATGCCCGATTTGCAGCTAATTTTAAGCAGCAAATTGAAACCCAAGAGAAACTCAAATTTTGACCAGTTGCTTTCACTATCTCCCAAACATGGGTCTGGATGAAGCGTGATACTGTATCTGGAACTGTCATAGGCGCGTTTCGTTGTTCTTCCATATTCATGCAAAGCTCCCAGAGGGAGGTTTCGCTTAGGAAGCTGGGAGATCGGCTATTCACATCATATTGCCTCCCTGTGGGTAACAGCCGTTCTCTGAAACGTTAAATAGCTTTTTATGCATTTTCACGTGCCGGTGCCAGTGATTCTCTTTATTCCTGGCCATCCAAGTTTGCGAATTTCCAAGAATTCCGTCTGCATTGACAATGCGATTCTAACGCATTTTTTTTTGTCATTTTATCCTAATTTTTTTTGTAGTGTGAGGACTCCTCAGATGTTTGTAATGTGCACAAACCTAATTTCCGGAAATATCCAAGCCGTTCTTTGAGCGATATAGCAGGGTTACGAAAATGCGCGCAATCGCGTTTTCTTTTTTCTTATATAGAATAAATAGGTAGATAGGTAGGTAGGTAGGTAACTTTGCAACCGAAGAATTGAATTACGTCATATTTACAGAATAAAAGATCAAATAAATGTAATATTTACATAAAAAGAAAACATCTGCAATCACTACATAACATGATAACTAATAACTAACATTAAATGATCTTGAAGTAATTAGTTACTAAGAAAGCATAATTCTTAAAAAGGATTTAAAAATTTACATCATGAAAACCAAACGTATTTAAAAACGCTGTGCGTACCTGAATCCCTCAACACGGGACGGAGAAATTCTTTTACTCAGATATTCTTAAAGTTCCAATTTCAAATATTTCGGACGTCATTTGAAATCAGAATCCTAATACATGTAAAAGCAGTATAGCTCGTGCGCTGGTTGCTGATTTTACCGTGGAAAGGGTTATCACAGTCAAATAAAAACGTAAGGTGTATTTTTGACAATTTTTCCCTTATCGTGATTTAGAGTCCGCAAGATGTCCGTGCATTTTTGGACACATCCAAAGTAACTGTATATACTTTCTTTGACGATGCGGACGAAGCCAGAGAATTTGCCAAGGACAAGGTATGTACCTACTTACGTCAACTACAGTTTACTTGGTCCTTGGTGTTTTTACCTAAAATGAGCTGTTGTTTTGCTTTAGAGTTGCGTTTACATCCTATAGGGTTTTCAATAGAACCGGCTGGTGGCGAAACTCGCCGGTTATTTCACTTGACTTATGCCGCGTAGTTTGAGTTCGAAGTTACCCCAACTTTTTGGAATAACATGAGAAACATGCGCTGCAAAACACGAACATCGGATCGGCAAAGCTTTGTGCATCTGAGGTCTGCAAATCTCTTTGAACCCCTTTAGAAGTGCTCGCCTACTCCTTAAATTTCTCTACCCACTCACCTTGTTGTCGAACATTCTGATATTGTAAATCTTAACTTGTATCGTGAGAAAGAGGTGGGAGACTTTTCAACCCGTCTCTGAGTATTGTAATACAAAACAAAACCAATGGTAAATGGATGAATTTTGTTTTGTTTTCTTAAAAGAATATCGAATATGCCTTGGGACCGTCACCTCCATCACAGATTACTGGTTCAACCAGTGCACATTCAGCCGATGTAGAAGAAGAACTTAGGACTGTCATATTGAAGAGAAAAGCGAGGAACGAAGAAGTGATGGACTGGATTGATGTAAGCAGACTTTTTTCGCCGCAGAAAGTAAAAGTAATAAAGGTTTCACATAGTTCAGATCACTTTTGGAAAAATGTTGGTTAAATCCTCGATTTCTTTAATTGTTACTGAAAGGAAATTTGCTTAAGGAGTCTCGAACCAGTTTCAACGCTTCGAAGTGACCCGATTTCCAAATGCCGATTTATACCTTTGGAGAGGAAACTCTCCACTCCTCAGTAGGAAAAGGAGTAGCTCATGTTTATGAGCCCCCTTGACTAACGATTAAATGTGCAGATTTTTTTTCAACTACAAGCAATGACAGACCTGAGCAAAATGAGCTGAAGTTGTAATTTTGAGTTGCAAGTAGAGAAATATTTTCGTCCTTGAGTTCTTAGCCTTTCAGTTGCCGGAAACTCGCGGCATTCTTGTTGGCGTTAACTTTTAAGAATTGACAATCTAAAGACAAAAACTGTTATAGCTAACCACTCGGACTTCTTTATTTGCTTTGTTCAGAAAAATGTTTTCCCCTCGAGCACGAAAGAATCTCCCTTCATTCGAGCCTTGGTCACCGTTGTTTGTGAAGGAGCGTTGTATGAAGGTAATTGTCCGATCTATTGTGTGGGCTTTGCCTACGTCTTTAAAGTATTTTGTTAGCCAGAGATGCGCACCTTGCTTTTCTCCCCAAGGTCAACATCGCCTGTTTATAGGAAATCAATTAATGTGACAAAGGGTCCGTAAACTCTTCCCCTCAGTCAAGTGAAGATCAACAGTTGGCTTGACCTTAACCTCTTCTCTTCCTGTAAAAATAGAAAAGTTTCGATGACACGCTCTTGCTCGTTGTGGTTCTGTAGTATTTTCTCTTACATGTGAATGAATGCATAAACTGTACCTTGGTGGTAAATCATTCGAACTTGTTAGTAACCGGAAGGCCAAAGGTCCAAGGCGTGGTAGAAGCACTGGAATGCTTCTTTATATCATTTGAATGTATCTGGAACGTATTTAACTTTACCGCGCACCGGTGGCTCAGTTGGTTGAGCATCGGGCTCCCATGCGGGAGGTCGTGAGTTCGACTCCGGCCGGACCAACACTCACGGTCTTAAAATAACTGAGGAGAAAGCGCTACCTTTGTAATTACATCCGCAAATGGTCAAGACTTTCAAGTCTTCTCGGATAAGGACGATAAACCGTAGGCCCCGTCTCACAACCCTTAAATGTTCACAACCCAGTGGGACGTAAAAGAACCCACACACAATTCGTACAGAGTAGAGCATGGAGCTCCCGGTGTTGTGGTTAGGCCTCATTTCATTCATTCATGTGCTGGGTCGCTAATGGACTGATAGTGGCTACTAGTGGGGCCTATATATGCTGATGTCCGATCCCACCCATAGATCCCTTGCTTATAAAGCGCATTTGAATATGTCATTAGAAAATGCGCTATATAAATTCATTACCATTACCATAACGTGCAGGATCAGAGTTTTGTCGCCTCACTTACTACTTTTCGAATTTGACACCGTGCCGTATTGACATGTTCCCAAGTCTAGTTTCATTGTCCCCTCTCCCAATACCTTGCACCTTTAGCTAAGTGGTAACTGATAAATTCTTATCTAAACAACTTGTTCAGTAAAAAAGAAGTCAGGTTGTCTTGTGCTGAGGATTATTTTCACAATCTCTTTCATAGCTAGAGCGTGTTACAAAACGTTGATTTGGTCACGGAGCGTTTTAGCAGTAGAAGGTCAAGAAAACCAGCAAATTACCAACCATGTACCTAGTTTGCAGAGCTGTTCAGCCCGCCGCACACTTGAGGAAAGAGCTGGGCAAACTCCCTCGCGAGGCGGTTTTCTCAGCCGTTTCCTCACGTGTGCGGGGAAATTGTGGTGAGAAATTCGCCTCACGAGGCCGTGAGGATAAAATCAAACATGTTTGATATTTTTGGCCTCGCGAGACAAATTCCTCAATGTGTGCGGCCATCGTGAGAATCGAGCTGAGCTTGGTTTAATCAAGCATCCAATAAAAATACATGGCATACTCACGTGACTCCAGCGGTTCAGGATGGTGTCGGAGGAAGAAATTCCGACGTCACTGAAGTCACGTGAGAATGCCATGTATTTTTATTGGATGCTTCATTGACCAAGCTCAACTCGATTCTCACGATGGCCGCACACAATGAGGAATTTGCCTCGCGAGGCGAAAAATATCAAACATGTTTGATTTTTTCCTCACGGCCTCGCGAGGCCAATTTCTTACCAAAAGTTCCCCGCACACGGTGAGAAAACGGCTGAGCAAACCGCCTCGCGAGGCAGTTTGCTCAGCTCTTTCCTCGCCGTGTGCGGCGGGCTTTAGGAGAGATGAGATGCTTTGCTTTGTAAAAAACTGAAATGACTATAGTTATACCTTGAGCACAACAAATTCTTTCTCTGTTTTGTCTCTTACTTTTTTCCAGATGATGAAGGCTCTTGGAAATGCAACGTTGGTGAACTTAAGGAAAGGAAAAATCTGCTTCAAAAATATATTGATGCCAACACCAGTCTAGAGGTTCAAGCTCTTTACGCGGTTCAAGCGCTCTTTGTTAAGAAAGGTCATCCTCCAGGTACGTTGTTACTCGATTTTCCGCTTTTCAGCCTTATTTTCTTCTTTGTAAAAAGTGGTTTGTTTCGTGGAAAAGATACGAAAGCGGGGTTAACACTCGTCATCTGCTCTGTAACAATAGAGGAAGAAGCCCATTTGGACAAATTTCAGGTCAAGTAGTATGGCCGGACAATTATCACAACCTAGTTTAAGCCCCGTTTACACAAGCAATTGTTGTGACAATTTTAACTTGCTCGTGTAGGCCAGGAAATTTGGCCAATTTTTATGTGACAACTGTATATGCTGAAAAGAAAAAAAAAGAAAACTACCGGCCGACAGCGGACCGTAATGTAGAATACGGCCCGCAAAATTGACCAATCACAGCACGCGTACTAAGTGAGAGATACAATAAAATGTGGTAAATTCCTGCTTGTCAGTGAGTGTCATTAGAAAACGACCCGGCAACCTGGCCTTGTTTCTGCTTTATTTCTGCTGTTCAAAGGCATTGCTGACCCTTTTCACCGGGAATTGTGAACAATTATTTGTTGTGCTATCTACGCGATCAAATATATTTGCCAAAGAAAATTGTCACAAAAATTTAAATTGCTCGTGTAAACGGGGTTTAATTTCCTGGCTTCCACGAAACTCGTATAACTCGGTCATAAAACACCCGAACTAGTAATCGGATTTTTTCCGCGTTCGTCTGAGTCTAAAAGTGATGTCGTCATTTCATCTCAGTAACAAGAGATCTTGGTTTCTAACTGCGTGCTGTACGTTGCTTCCAAACGTACAGACACACCGGAGAAACTTAACCCGATTTTGTTTTTTCTCTCGACTCTACCAGGGTTTGTGAAGTCTTACTTCGATAGCTTGTATGACGAAGATATCATCTCGGAAGAATCATTTCACACTTGGGAAAGCAGTTTAGACGAAGAACCCGGCAAAGGTGTAACAGTCATGGCCGCTTCTGAGTTCTTCCGTTGGCTTAAGAGTGCCGTTGAAGAGAATGGCGAAGGAAGTTAACAATCTTGATAAACTAATAGCGAATGGGATTCCATTTGTGAAGGAAATTTAGGAAAAAATATGAATCGGGAATGAATTTTCTCTGGTCAAGTCTGGATTAACTTACAAGGTCTGATATCCAGATAGCGGAGTGCTCCTCTGGGAGGAGGTATTTATGAAGATTCGTGTAAGGCTCATGAAACTTCCAAAACTAGTGCAAGGCCCGCCGAGCATCTCGTGGCAATCGCTGACTTCGAACGAGTCGCTTTCGGTTGGCTTAGAAGTTGTTTTCGGGATGTAATTTTTGCCAAAGCAAATAAGCAAGTGCCTCGGATTTTGTATGTCGAGTCTTTCGCTGGTACTCAAAATGTAATCAGTTTGGCAGATGACAAAACTCCGAGCCCGAAGCCAACCCTGGCTTTACCGAAGAATTGAAATGTTGGCCACGAAGGCTGGCACACACGCACAGTTGTAGACTGTAAATACCACAGAACAAGACTGTAATAATTATTATGGAAAGAAGAGAAAGAATCCTTATTTTGTGCCTCAGAAAAGAAAATTAATAAATAAATTAATTAATTAATGTTTGAATGGATATTTCAGCTATGCAAGGGAAGTGTTGGAGTTTTCTTTCCGGTGTTGTCAACATGATCAGTGGTGGTCTGTCGTATTTCTCTAGCATTTAGTAGATAATTGCGGGCAACGAAGGAGTACGAGTTCTAATCCGGTCAGTAACATTTTCTCAGTCACCAAACTTCGTCAGACACCACGCAATTCTTAACATCCTCTTATTTCATTGGACTAATATAGGGTCTAGCTCTTTTGTGTTCGATTTCTGAACCACCCAACCAACCAACCAACCACGAAAGCCGTTGGAACAGCTGCACATTGCCCCAAATTCGAGATTCCCGGGGTCCCTCTTCTCTGCCTCCTTTGTCGTTGAGAAGATAGACCCTGGTTCAGGCTTGTGACGTGGCACTCCTTGACAAACATTTTCCTTCTAGGGTAGGCTTTTCGTTGTATTTTAATTTTGCAACTAAGCGAAAGTGTACAAGGCATCTTTTGAATAAATAAGCTTTACCTTACAATGCAAGTTTAAAAAAAGTCAAAAGAGCTGATGATGTATTCCTATAGGAGGTGAATCCCCACAAAAGCGGTCAAGCTTTTGTGACCGATAAGGCCTCTGATGTCTGTGGTTGCTGAAATGTGTCAATGTTCGAAAATGTTGAAAAATGCGTCCCGCACGTGCCGCGCGATCACTTTGGTTCTTTGAACCAATAATATTACTGCTTTTTGGCGTTGCCGTTGCCGTAGCCGTCGTCGTTTCTTGAACTTCCTATAGTCTTCTATAACGTGATCAAGTTCTGCATCAGTTACGCTTGAAAACTAAGACCTTCAAGATCATTATCTGTCAAACGTCTGTGAATCGTAGAACGAGAAACATTTAACATTTTAGCAATGCGAGTCCAAGTGAACCCAAACTCCCTCAATTCTTCCAAAATAGCTGGTGGTATAGCAAGGGTTGGTCTCCTGCATGCGCTCCTTTTACAAGAGGGCTTAGTGCCTAAATCCACAGCGCTGGTTGTCCTTATCTCAGTCTCAGCAAGTTGTTGCCACCAGTATCGATGAATTTTGCAAAAACACTTGCCAAGATCAAGAAGCAAAGACTCGTTCATCAATAGTAGTATCTGCCATGACAAGAATAACAGAAAGAGCCATTTCAACGCCATTAAATACATTGCCTGCGATAGGATAGGTTACGTCTTCACATAGTTAATAGAGGGGAATTTAACCCGACAAATTTCTTTATTGTAGGTTTTTGTTCTCTATTTTTGACCTTGACCGTGCACAAAACACAATAGTTGTTTACTCCGTACTGAGGAACTAACCAATAGAAACGTGTTGGTTACGTAATTCATGCATAGTGTATGAGCGCAAAACGAAAGATTGTGCACGGTCGTGGACTTTCCAACCTAAATCTTGGCATCTTTGTTTACTCTTTTGGTGTTTGCCGAGCTTCAAAACCAGTCCCCTGTATTAACTATGCTCTTCAGAATCTGTTTCACATTAATCCAATAAATTGAGCTGGCCTAGCGCCAAAGGCTCCCATTCAATTTGTTCCGCCATTTTGTAAACTCCGTAGCCAAGCCCTCTCTCTAAATAGAATAAGATAAGATAGGTCACGTGCATTATCGAATGAATTTTGTTGGAATCATCGAATGAATATTGCTTAAATTATCGAATGACTTTTGCTGGAGTCATCGAATGAATATTGCTTGAATTGTTTCATAAATAAAGGAGAGAACCGAATGCGTATCAAGGCGAATTTATCGAATTTTACCACAAATTTATCGGAATGTATTGAACAAACTCGCATATATTTGAATTTTATTGTCAATATGTGGAAATTATCAAACGCATATACGCAACCATAAAATGTCGAGCGGCGTTGACGTTCACAAAAATAATTGATTTCGTTGGTAGTTAATGTTGCTTCTAGAGAACATACATTATAAAACAATACACCAAACACTACGTTTGCTTGATAAAATGTGTCTCTAATCTTACCGGCGCTAAAAATATACTTCACGATTTGTGTTAAGGCCCGTTTGAAACGTCGCATTTTACATGTGCCGAATCTAATGCAAATGAGCGAGAACAATAGATTTTTCTCATTTGCATTAGATATGCGACGTTTAAAACGGGCCTAAGTTAAAGGCTAAACTGGGCAGTTGTAAAAAAATATCTTAACGACAATTTGCACGTAGTTTTTGAAAAACTGTGTACTCGCTGTACAAGCCTGCTTGTTTTCTTACACGGCAGTTATGAACGTAATTTTTGCAATTGCGTAAAATAGCCTGAAAAATTCAGGACTTGACGGGGTTTGAACCCGTGACCTCGCGATACCGATGCGATGCTCTCGCCAACTGAGCTATGAAGCCACTGACGTTGGGAACTGGTCATTTGTGGGTTCCAATGTTCCCGTGAGGAATGAATCAACGATGAAATGATTTATGAAATGGATCATATATGAACTGCGGATATATGAAATCAAGCGAAGCTATGATCTTCGCAGTTATGAACGCAGTTTTTGCTATTACGTAAAGAAGCCTGAAAAATTCAGGACTTCAAGGGGGTTTGAACCCGTGACCTAGCGATACCGGTGCCACGCTCTACCCAACTGAGGCCCCGTCCCCACGTATCCGGAGATTTTTGTATCCGCAAATTTTTTTATGCGGATACAAAAATATCTGCGTCCACACGTATACAGCGTATACGAATCGTATACGACAGTCCACACGTATCCGATTCGTATCCGGACATCTCAAAGGATTAGTCAACAGAGCATGCGCATTACAAAGAAAGCTGAGCGTTCGATAATTTTGGCGCCACATTCGCGGCTTTCTTGTTTGTTTACTTGAGGTTTCAAGACGTGTGAGCTTGAAGAGCGAAAAAAAATTCCTGTTAAAAAACACCATAAAAAGTGTCTCAATTAAGAGAAAAACAAAAAAACCAAAGACAATTCATTTGTTTGGACGGAGGATGAAGTATTGCTGCTTCTTAAAGTGACATTGGAAAATGTCGCGCGGAAAAAGACTGGTTCTGATACTGTGACGTCAGCGTATACAAAAATATACGGATAGGAGCAGAAATTTCCACTCTGGAGAGCGTATACAGAAATCTCCGGATACATCGAGCGTATACGGCGGACACGTGTGGACGCTAGGTGTATCCGCATAAAAAAAATTTGCGGATACAAAAATCTCCGGATACGTGTGGACGGGGCCTGAGCTATGAAGCCACTGACGTTGGGAGCTGGTCATTTGTGGGTTCCAATGTTCACATGTGGAATGAATCAACGGTGAAATGAACTGCGGATATGAAATCAAGTCCTGAATTTTTCAGGCTTCTTTACGCAATTGCAAAAATTGCGTTCATAACTGAGAGGATCATAGCTTCACTTTATTTCATATCCGCAGTTCATATATGATCCATTTCACACATCATTTCATCATTAAACCTTCTTTTCTTTATAAGTGGCGCAAACTATTAGCACTCTTCGTTACCACTCAAATCGACGGCTAAATTGAGTTTGAATCCGAACTTTCACAAGGCCGACGCGTGTGAAAATTCAGTCGAACGACGCGAGTGTATTTTCTGGGGAGCAGGGCTGGCGCAGTGGTGAGAGCACTGGCCTCCCATCAATGTGGCCCGGGTTCGATTCCCGATCCCGGCGTCATACGGTGGGTTGAGTTTGTTGTTGGTTCTCTCCTTGCTCCGAGAGGTTTTTCTCCGTGTACGCCGGTTTTCCCCTCTCCTCAAAAACCAACAATGCCAAATACCGATTCGATCCGGAATGCACAGACACGTGTCGAACGAGCTCCTGAGCGCTCTTAAGGTGTTCCGTGGGTAAACAAAAAAATTCCAAATTCCAATTACTGTAGCATCCGCTCGATTTGACAGCAACCTTTTGCCTTTCACGTCGAATTCCATCCATGTGTAGTGCATAAAACACCTTGCCGTGAAACGTTTTGTCGATAATCGTCTGACCACAAATAAATGCGTGCTGATTCCCAATGATGACGAGACCCACATTGCATACATATTTGGGTTACTACCCTGATTCTGGGAGGCACGTGACCAGCCTGAACCAGGGTCTTTCTCCTCTACGACAAGGGAGGCAGAGAAGAGAGACCCTGGGAACGAGGTTGTTAGGATTCTTCTTTTCCTGACAGCTGTAAGGTCTTGTCTTGCCGACATAAAATTGCACTGATCTTGTTTTAATAATTAACGTATATCCACCACCACACAAAAGAATGATTTTGACTCCTGTATTCCTGCAGCGATTTCAATATTTTCGGGCGCAAAAGCGCGCGCGAGTTGCTCGGAAGTGAATAGCAAAGGATCTTGGGAGGTGGAGTAGCCAATCAGAGCGCGCCTTCAACGCGCTATTCATTGTTTTAGTATCCATACCAAAAGGAAATACACCTTATCAATGGCAGAAAACACATCGCTCGCACTTTGTAACGTCAAGAGACTAACAATCCTTAATAAAACGAGGTAGACTAATTTGCGAGCGGGTAAAAACGTACGGCGAACGAAGGAGGAAAAAAACAAACGCTTGCAGTACTAAACAGTGACGTCACAGCAGCTAATCCTTCTGTCCCCAGTTGTTCAAAAGGCAGATAACGCTATCCACTGGATAAATCACTATCCATAAGAAAGCGCGATTGTGAGGAAGGCTATTTTCGAAATTTTCGGATGGAAAATTAATAGAACAAGAAATTTTAAATTTAGAGAATTTGGACAAGCTGTAAAAGTTCCCCTAAATAATTCGAAGATCTTTTCCGAAAGTTTCGAAAATTCTCTTGAATGGAAATGGCCCATGCTCTTTCCTTCTCGAAATACCTTTTACTCTGTATTTAAAAACATTGCCGCTGATCACGCGATCAATAACCAACCATACAAGGACATTTTTTGCCACAAAGGAAAGCTGCAACAGTTTCGTAACTAAACGAAAACGCCAAATTTATCCCAATCCAATCCTAATTATATATAAACTCATCTACTTTCCGAATGAAGATTGAACTTAGAACACTGGAGCTCGAGATATGCGCCAATTTGAAGCCTTTCGAAAATCCAATTTTGTGCAACTATTTTATCGTTAATAGTATACACGAAAATTTTTAGCGTGTTGATTGGTTGAGAGCACGTCAATTAATCCAATACAAAGTGCAGGAAAGTGAAAGCGCAGGAAGCTGAAATAGTGTCGAAATAGTGCAATAAAGGTGTAATTGTTACAGAGGAATGCGAGCCCTGGATGGCGCAATTTTTGCGTGCATTGCTTCTGCCTTCTATGCTTTCTACCCTTGCGCTTGTTCCCGTACTCTCTATTGTGATTTCGCGGGAAGAAACACGGATCTCGACAGTATTCTTGAAGAGGTTCTTCCGGGTGGAGGAAACCTTAATGCAAAACAAAAAGCTAAAATTGCAGCCTACCAAATAGGCTTAGCCACAAGTTGCTCGGCAACTTTTCAGCAACTTTTGGGAACTTTTACCACTTTCAGCATATTGAGTAACTTTTGATTTTTTTTCTTTTTTTTTTAAGGACAACTTTATTGAACATACACAGTTAACATGCAGTTAATGCAGTTAACATTCACAAAAGACAATCTGTAACAAAACAAACACTACAACTTGAAGCTGACAAAAAAGAAACCTAATACAGTAATAACTTTAGTGGTAACTAAAATTAAATGAGAGCGCAATCAGTAAACAAAATTTCATACCGTATTTAAAAGAAAAGAAAAAACAGACCATTTTGTTCTGAACTCTTTTTCGCAACTAGTCGTAAAAGAAATATATTTTTCTAGACTGATTTTATCACGAGCTAGGGAAACAAATTCATTAACGATGTCAAATTTACCGTTAAGAGCTTTTATGTCGAAATTTTGTTTTCTGCGCATGCCCGAACTTTGCAAGCGCTTATTTTGCATCTGGCTGAAAAGGCCGCGGAGTGTACAACCTGGAAACGGGTTTGTAGGGAGATTTAGCTCTTAAACAGCACGACAGTGACCAAAAAAACCCTCAACTAGCTTCAAAACGTGTTTTTCGGCCAAATCTCTAGTAGCCAAAGGATTAATAATACCAAACATAATTTCTTTTATTGATAGCGATAATTTTGAGTTCACTATGTGCGAGGCCCAATCCAGAAACTCCTTCCAGAACAAAGTGGCTTGCGTGCACTCAGTGAAAAGATGAATGATGGTATGATCTGCTGGACAAAAAGGACAGCGCGGGGAGTCTTCTTTCTTCATTTTAAATAATAAACTCTTAGTACACAGGATATTATGCATAATATTGTTCTGGAACATTGACAGCTTTACTTTTTTTGTTACTTTAAAAGGCAATAGATATAATTTTCTCAAATCATCCTTCTGGTAGCCAAAATTTTAGAGTCTTTTCTCACAAGTCGGCGGAAGCTTTGATCGAAGAGACAACAGCTTACTATAATTTTTTTTACAAGTCATTTCCTCTATTAATGTTTGCGGTATTGAGCTTTGTCCGAGGGAGCAATTAAGGAGTTTTTTCCAACTTTGAGGGATGGCGTTAACAAGGCTAAAGTACTGTAAGAAATTACATCTTACATTAAATTTATTACGAAGAGTCGAAGGACAAAAAACATTTTTGCTGCGTATCAAAGATATCGTTAATTTTGAGAATTCCTGCGTAACGCCAATGCTGCAAGTACATAGATTTCTTATCAGGCTTAATAAACTTATGTTCAAGAACACCATTCTTGTTTTTTGGGTTGGAAGCTATTACGTCTAGCCAAAATGTGATTATTTCCTGATAAAAAGCTGGAAGGCATTTACTTAAACTAAGCTGACCAATGTCATAGTTACATTTGAAAAGCTCTGGGCGCCCAACATTCGCTAGAAGGGACTTCGGGATGTACTACCACGGGGCGTCTGAGTTTGAGCAAAGTCGCTTAACCCAATTTAACTTTAAAGCCTTGTTAAATAAGGAAAAGTCCTTCATCTCTAAGCCTCCCTCTTGCCTTGTTTTGATGAGCGTAGTGTATTTTATCTTGGGTGGTTTGGCTATAACAAACAACGCCCGATAGTGGGCACCCTTGTCGAACACCTCTTTCAAGTAAGAAGGATTCCGACGCGTGACCATTGTTCACAACACAACTGGAAATATTATGATCAAAAAACATAAACCCTCTGGCGGAGATGAGGGCCAAAATTAGTTTCTTCTAGGCATTTTTGAATGTAGTTCCATTCCACCGAAGGCGAACGCTTTCTCAAAATCTAAGAAGACGGCCACGCCTGGAATATCCCCCCCCCCCCCCCGGGAAATTTGTAAAATTGGACTCTCTAAAATGCAATTTCCTGCGTTCTCTGGACCGGCATTGGTTAACCGGGAAAGTCTTTTAAGGCCTTGAAAAAAGAGCTCACAGAAAATGAAGTATTTGAATGATTTGGCAATTGTAATCATCAGTTTCCAGTTGTTCGTTTTACAGTCGATTCCAAAACGGACTGCAATCGGAAAGATGAATGTCCTTTATTTTCGAAAGCAATTTCACTGATGTATATTTATAATTGAAAGCGTAAACGTTAAAAAATGAATACAAATCACCTGTTGCGCCTGGGGCCAGTAAAAAAAAAACATTCTGCGAATAAACCACTTTATGCTTTGCACACATCTCCCCTCTCCACATCTTGCATCTCAGCTATAAATTGGGTTTCTTTAACAAAAAATATACTATTACTATCGCTGAGACTATTAAAAACAGGATGGTAGTCTGGCACCGAGTGACCTTGCAAAGCTGCGGCAAAAGTGCTGCACATCATTATTATTAATCATTATTCTTAGATACATAACACACTTAACGCCAACTTGTCTTTTCTTCACCGATGGCGCAAAGAATTGCTTATTCTTTTCATTTCGGTGAGATGATGTACACATGAAACGTGAGAAAGACTGATTCGGACAGATGCTCTCTGATAAAAGTCAGGGTCAGTTGTCAGCGAACTTTTCTGGTCATTTTTTTTCGCTAGCACGGGAGGGGGGAAGGGACGGGGAATAATGAAAAATAATTTTATTATACATGTGTATGACAGGAATTATCTCCTTTCTTTTCTCGACTGTATGCATTACATAACTAAGATAGCAAAATAAGGGTCAAGTCTTTCTTTGGTTAATAAATGGAAATAACGATTTGACACTTGAAAAAATAATTATTTCGTGTGTGAACTACCGGACGTTACATGTCAAACAACTGGACGTTGCGTTCGGCGTCCGGCCTGAAACGAAACCCCTGCAAATGCTACCGAAAACCCTGGTTTTAGTAAAGCAAGCGAAGCAGAATGCTCTGATAGTCCAAAAGCCCCATTACCAGCGGTATCGCATCGAAGTCCACGTCATAATGGCGGCCACGAATTGTACGTGAAGCTCATCCAACTATGAAATCTACTCGTCTTCAAACAAAACTGAAAACCCTATCAGAAAGGAAAAAAAATAGGCACCGACTATAAGCAGCCAAGCCTTTATCAATTTACCAAGCCTCCCTAAAGGATGTGTTTTTTTGTTCCACAATGGGAAAGATATACAATTGAAGTCCTATGCTTCTTTACATTGTATGATTTTGAAAGCCAAATTTTGAAAGTTTATTATGCTTTGATAAGAGTTGAATGTTTTACTTCATTCGAAGAAGAAAACGTAAGTGCATTAAAAATATGGGCCAAACTCCGAGGAAGCAACCTAGATATTGTATTGGGGAAAGCAATCTCGATTTGCTCAACCGGGCGCGCAAGGTGGTATTGGTATTGTTCACCGAGTTCGCGAGATGTTTTGGGTAACTTGAGTAACGAGGCAGAAATATCGATATCGAGGTGTGGTACTGTACCATGGAAGGTGAGTAATTTTCCAAAATTTACATCGATTACTTGAACTTTAAAAATCAAAGATTACAGTATCTGATAGAAAATCATATTGCCTGGGTCAGAAATCGATTTTTCAGGCACAAATCGAAATTGTCAGACACAAATCAGAAGCAGAGGTGACAGACTTGGTCCACAAATTGCTAGACGCAACCTCAAAAGCAAAAGCATAGTCTCAATATCAACATTTTCAAGCAACCTTCGATCATATTTGCAACAGTTATTCACAGATAATAATAACAAAAATCAGCGATCCGATATAATAACCTAGTTTTGTTCCTATTTTATGGTATTTCGGTTCCTTCTGTAGGTACCGGAGCACAGGTTACGTAAAACAAAAGAAACAAAAGACAGAAAACAAAACAACTCCAAATAAAGACTTGTCCCAAGTGACCAAAAATACAATGCTTTCCGGTACATGGCAGAAATACCCGTTATTTCAAGGTACCGTGGAAAGAACCACGCGGATAAAAAAGATGACGACGAAATGTTGACTTCTAGTTAACGTTCCTGTTGCTGTTTTTACTATCATATTTTCACGGCTTTGTTACAGATACAGAAACATACCGTGCATTTTACCTTTCGACACACCCATCCGAAAAATTGGTTTTTACCCTGAGCGGGACTCGAACCCACGTTCTTACTGAATACTGGTCGGGCATGTTAAGCCACTACACCATCAAGGCCACCACGCTGACAATACAGCAGATTAATAAGGTGACTTAGCAGCGTGGAGATCCCTAGAGCCCAACTTTCCTTCACTTGACTGTGTACCCTTGCCTCTATAACCCCAGACAGGGCCTTGAACACATGAAAGGTAGAAATTTCGAGCCAAATTAAAGGTATAGACTATGTTACAGAGACAAACACAAGGTGCTTTCCACTAAACCAAAATTTCCGGAAATTTCGGGCTGAAGTCAAATGGAAAGGTTCGTTTCGGTGAGGTCCGAACCGGAATATTTGGGACCCTTTGACCGGTCGGTCCGGTCCCACCGAAACGTGCTGTTCCATTTACAAATATTCTCGTTTCCAAGGGCATTTCATTGTAATGTCATCGAAATTTCGGTCGAAACGTAAATGGAACGCTTCGGTCCGGTTGGAAATTGACTTTTTGACGAAAAATGTCGTTCCATTTTTCCTTGGTTAGTTCCACTGGTCTCCGACCTGGTGGTTCGGCATAATAGAGAGCTTTAGATTCTAGAACGAGAACGACTACGAGTACGAGATTTTCTTATAGAACGACAGAGAGCGCGCGCAAACCAGCGTCATTTTGGCAGTAAAAACGTGATACCGTCGTCTTTTGCAAAAATGTCGTCGTGTCAAGACAAGTCAACAACACGTTAGCAGTTTTGGCATTTTTCGATCAGCAAAAATGCTCAGTTACCAGCAGTAAGAATGACAGAGCAACCTATACTGCTGACAAAGAGTAAGATGAATCGTACGGTTTATAAATT
>NC_090871.1:47023672-47031172 GCF_036669935.1 Montipora foliosa | reverse complement strand
GTTCGATTGATTTTTGGTTCGGTTTTGTGCGATTGACTACAACGGATTTATATAAAAAAAGCCTCTGAGAAGCGGGGGGTGGATCAGGGATATGTGCGCTGCTCGGCAGAAGTTTCTAATCTCGGTTAAACAAACGCTCCATAAAAACGTACACTGGGTTGCCTCTGGTACGTGTTACACAATAGCCCTTTTCACGTTTACATTACAATGTAATCTAGCATGTATGTGAGGCAATTTCGGGCTATTTTGTAGTTTTAACCCGAAATTGCCTCCCACTCACGTTATAATTAGATTACATTGTAATGCAAATGAGAAAAACTAACCGTGAAAAGAGCTATTGAACTGCATGGTTCCAGTTAATTTTTTCAAGTAGGGTGTCATAAAGACCATTTGAGGGTCACCCACATGTCGCGCCAGCAGAGGCCCTTTGGCTCACACGTTCACACCTTCAGTTATTTTGTAATATGCTGCTCCATTTTGACGTCTTTTAGTTTTTTAAGCTTTGGTAATAAATTCAGTTTAAAGATAACAAAACACGCTCTTGAGTAAAATCCACTCATTTCTTCTCAGATTAAGAAAAAAAAAACATTTTTTAAATATAGCTCTGAATCGAATTCTCATCGAAAGATTAATGACAATCGATCGTAAAAAGGACGAAGATTTCTGCAGTTTCTGACTTTGATGAGGAAGAAATTGATCACGTGCTAGGCAACCATAAAGGTACACGTGATCACCTTGTGTCAACGGAATGAAATGTTAATCGTTCGTCGTTTTCAGAGTAAAACAACGTCTTTGGGTTTTTAATTGTGTTGTAATATTTAACTGAATATTTACATTTCATCTGTCGGGTCAGGAAGCATTCTTTCATTTGTCGGGTTCCTCAGAAACGTATCTATTTTGACTCCAGGGTGAACTATTTACACAATCACGAGGTTGAGCGGCCATGTAATTGAAAATGTGAACATCCATGAGATACAAAAACAGACTTGCGAATTATCGCAAATCACAATGCTGACAAGCACAAAAGCAGAAGCAGAGGGCCACTGGTTTGTCAGTTTTTAACTGTTATGTGTTACCCTCTATAAATAAAGTTGTTACTTACTTACTTACTTACTTACTTACTTACCTACTTACTCACTTACAGAAGAAATGGTTAATAAATGTGAAGTTTGTTACAACCTGAATGTTTTTTTCAATGGGATGTCAAAAGGTCAAGTGGGTGTTATGCATGATAGGGCAAGTTCGGGCGATTAAGTTCAGCGTGTGACCCGTTTAAAATATTTTTTCAAAAAAATGTTCCTGAATCGTCAAGTATAACCACAGAAGACAAGAACATCATTCTAAAAGCTTATTCTACGCAAAAAGTAGGTTCTGGAGGTAATTTTGAGATTGGAAATCAAGTTTACGGCAGACAAGAATAACATGGTTACGTATACTTATATTTAATTAAGTTAGCACAACAGAAAGACGCTTACCTTATTTTGACACAAAAATGCTTTACTATTGTCATAAAAACTATCCAGTTAAGCTCGCATATTACACAACATGATGAATTCATAAAGGCCACCTTTTCCAGCGCAATTTTTTTTTAAACAAACGGCATATTGCAAAACAAACCCTTTCTATTTCATTACGTGCGTGAACACAAGAAACTCAATCCGTGTCAAATTACACTCCGTGTCAAAAACGCAACTAAATAAATTTCCCACCAGTGTTCAGTATCAATCCGTTTACTAAAAAACCCTTTTTTTGAATTATCAAGCAATAAATGGGCAACAAGCGTTCCTTCAAATAATTTGTGACTAACAAGAATTAGTGAAATTTCCAATTGTTACCGGAAGACTGTGCAGATCCAAGTAGTTCAATTCCTTCTCTGTCTTTGTTAAACCCATAAGTTACCAGAGGATTTTCCATTTGGTTTCAGTGTTCTGCATAACAGCACACTTGGTAAAATATTAGAAATACAGCTCACTTTGATTTCGGCTCGACGGGCGATAGATTATTGTCGAAGTCCATTACTCGCCGCTTTTAAGACTCCAGATATACTTGTCTTGTTCATCCAATTGACGCTCTATTCTTGATCTCCATAAGGGTATATTTTGTTTAAAGATGCACTAAAACGCCACGCGCGTTATAATGACTTTTGACGCCATTGCAGGTTTAATAATTACATGTTCTCCTGTGTGCACCAGGGAAATTGACGCATTACCCCAGCTCCCTCAAACCTAACAAAATACGCACAGAAGACTCTATGGACAAAGACACCACTTAGCAGGGGAGTGACAGGCAAGACTTTTCCCGACAAGGAAAAAAAAATATAAAAAAAACAAAACAAACCACGAAATGAAACCCAGATTTTATTTCATTTCATATCAAAACGGTAAACCACAGTTAAACATCAATTGTCTCTATATGAACGCTCGAAGCATTGTCAACAAGGTCGACGAACTACAAGTGCTCGCTACAAACATGGAGGCCTTCACCGAGACATGGCTAACACCGGACATCAACAGCCGCGAGATCTTGCCTAATATGAACTTCACTATTCAAAGAAGAGACAGATTTGACTATAACAACAAACGTGGAGGAGGCGTCCTGCTAGTAGTTCGTAATACAGTGCCATGTGCTAGAAGGCCTAACATCGAAACCTTAGCTGAAATTGTTGTTTGCGACCTTCGCCCGTCGTGCAAGAAAAAGATATTAATGGCAGTTTTCTACCGCCCTCCTTCTTCTGATTATGTCCATTTGAAAGAATTTACGAAATTTCTGGACCAAGCTTCCAAGGCCAAATTTGATCAACTTTTGATTGTCGGTGATTTCAATCTACCAAACGTCGACTGGGCTACCTTGACTTCCTCTATCGATTGTCAGATGTACACCCTCTTTACTAAGGCAATTAAGGATCATTTTCTTTGGCAAGTTATAGACTTCCCAACAGGAACGATAATTTTTTGGATTTACTGCTCACAAATATTCCAGACAAGATTTCTAACATTAAAGGATTTCAGGATATTTTGAACTCAGATCACCAACTCATCGAATTTTCTATGGACCTTCGAATTAAACGCCAACCACATATTAAACGACGATTATATAACTTTAAGAAAGCCGACTGGAACGGCCTCAAATATTCACTCAGTTTAATCAAGTTAACTGGGACCTGTGTTTCGAGGAAAACGACATAAACGATTCTCTTACTAATTGGTCTGATACATTCCTCGCTGCTGTTGACCAGCACATTCCAACAAGCAAACCTCGAAATGTAAATGAGCACCCATGGAACTTCTGAATCTAATTAAAGTAAAAAACAAATTGAGAAATGTGTTTATAGTGTTTATTAAACGTGGAAGAACTCTAGACCACGATCGGTTTAGACAAGCAAGACGGGAGGTTAAAGCAATGATTAAGATGAAGAAAAAGCAATATGCAGCTAAACTGAAGGATTCGCTTCTCACCAATGCCAGACGTTTCTGGTCTTTAGTTAAATCTACGACCAAACAAAATCGGTCACCTGGCTTCTTGAGGGATAGTCAACGCTTTGTGACGAATAACAAAGAGAAAGCAGACTTACTTAACATTTTTTTTAAAATCAGTATTCAGTCCTAATGATGGTACTTCTGAATCTTACTAAGGACCATCTGTTATACCTGCTCATCATTTAAGCGAAATCCGCTTTAGGATACCAGAGGTAATTTAAGTACTGGAAGACATTTGATGTAAACAAAGCGCATGGCCCTGATAACATTCCTGGTAGATTGCTGAAGGAAACTGCACCTGAAATTGCCTCTCCCGTCTGCCGTTTGTTCAACCTATCGTTGTCTCTCGGCAAGTTTCTCGACCAGTGGAAATTGGCTTATGTATGTCCTGTCTACAAATCTGATGATTCCACATTATCCAAGAACTACCGACCAATTTCATTACTGTGTATTGTATCTAAATGCCTAGAAAGATATGTCTTTAACCATTGCTATACCCTCATCTTGCCACAACTCTACCATCTGCAGCATGGTTTTCTTAGAGGAAGATCTACTGTTACTCAGCTTCTCCTGGTCTACCAAGAAGCGATCGAAGCCCTAGCCAAAGGCAAGGAGATTGACATAGCTTATTTGGACTTCGCTAAAGCATTCGACAAAGTCCCTCACTGTGCCTTGCTGAATAAGCTATCTCAATTCGGAATATCTGGGCAGCTAATAAACTGGTTTCAGAGCTATCTTTCTGATAGATATCAACGAGTAGCACTACAAGGTACCTATTCCGACTGGTTACAAGTCTTGTCCGGTGTTCCGCAAGGCTCTATATTGGGCCCTCTGCTCTTCCTTGTATATATAGACGACATTCCTCAATGTCTTAAACATGACTCTAAAGTTGCTATATTTGCAGATGATTCTAAGCTGTTTAAGATAATTGAAAAACCATCGGACAAACTTTCACTTTAACAAGACCTAACGCAGATCTCAATCTGGAGTGATACCTGGAAAATGTGTCCCAGTATACCCAAATGTAAGGCCTTGAATATCCCTAGGAAGAAAATTCCCACAAAACGAGAGTACCATCTTAACGGGTCCCCACTGGCAACAGTTAGCGAAATTAAAGACTTGGGCATAACTGTCACCAACACTCTCCAATGGTCTCAACATGTAAAACTGATCTCCTCTAAAGCAAATAGAACGATTGGCCTTATTCGTAGAGTCTGTAGAGATATCAATGATCCTGACATCAAGAAACTTTTATACTGCTCAATTGTTCGACCACAACTAGAGTACGCTTGTGAACTATGGTCACCCTACACGGCAAAGGACAAACTATTACTAGAAAATGTTCAGCACAGGGCCACAAAGTTTATCTTGAATTATGCAAGAGATCTTTCCTACAGGGATCGTCTGTTAAAACTTTCTTTATTACCACTAGAATATAGAAGGGAAATGAAAGACTTGGTACTTATCTACATGTATAACGCTAGAGCAGGCTATATTGACCTGGGTCACCAAGACTTTTTCTGTCAAACTGTAGTTCGGCAGAAAACGCGTAATTCAAATGAATTAAATTACCAAATACCACACGCAAAACAAAATTACTTAAAACGTTCGTTTTATTACAGGTCTATCAATTTTTGGAACAAACTACCAAGGGATATTAAAAGCGTGGACTCATTTCATACTTTTAAAAGGAGGCTTTTAGATTTTTATGCTGATAAAACCCTTTCTTATAATCTTCCAAGTCGTGAGGGTGTAAGTTAATGAAGCTATTTTTAAATTAACTTGATTGTAAATAATATCATATGATAATTATTACTATTTTTATTACCATACTTTTACAATTACAATTATTATTACTATTTTGTTAATATTTATTGGGGTTGAATATCAGTTGGGACATTGTCCTGTTTTCTTCTCCATTTGCTGATGTTATTTTGTACGCGCAACAAATTCAATTAACATTCCGACTGGGTTTGGCAACCAAGTAAAAAAGAGATGCTTCCGTGAAGCATACACTGGGTTGCCTGTGGTACGTGTTACAGATAATCAGAAGGCACTGAATTGTGTGGTATTGAACTACAGCATTCCAGTCTCTGAAGAATAAAAAATAAAAGAGAAGCGAGAAACATTGGCTTCTGGGCTGACATGTTGATAATTTTTAAGTTCCCTCACGACTTCTTTTCACCACACGTTTATTAAACGTGCCCTCGGAGCATCTGACAGCCTTGTAATGCTAAAGTTCTGTGAAGTTACCTGTCCGGCGGGGTTAATATCTGGATGGGTGACCTAAGCAATATACCCCTTTATAGGACAGATACCCTGGATTCCAGAGGTTATTTTCTCGCTATGAAAAGAGCGACCTCTGGTACAGGTTGTTAACCTTTCTGAACATGCCACCCCAATCACGTTGTGCTTTCCACTTCCAGAGTCAACTTTTGACCCTGGAGATTTCATTGGTCGATCGACAAACCTTTTTAATAAGGATTGCCATTGATTAAGTCGAGGGGGACGATCAAACCGGTTTTTCACTGGTGTAATACAAGAAGACTATGAACGGTACAGTAGCGATAGTGACACGATAATCACAAATTCATGGCTGGCAGATTGAGGTTAATTCGTCTCATTGACGCTGGAGGAATGTTTGCTGTTGGGTGGCCTTAGAGGGGGCGTAATCGAACAAGAACTCTGATTTTGTTTGGGAATTTGACGAAGGTGTGACTGAGCTTCTGACATCTTTACACCTCAATGCCTCGAATCATATTGAAACTGCTTTCAGGGACTCGTAAAGTTCTTTAATTTTTTTCAGTTCTAATTCTAGGACTTGGATGCAATTTTCGTATTTCTCCAATTCACGTTTGCATTTGTAACAAATAATAGTTGCGTGAAACGCTTCGACAAAAAATCAGTGAATTTGTCTCCTACAACACTCCAAGTTTTTGGCAGATTTCATTGAACAATTTCGATTTTATTTTTTTGTTACGTGAGACAACGATTTATTCACTCCATCGTGAGAATTTCCCAGTAGAGTGACCGGTAAACATTGCACAAATATTTTTATCACGTGGATAAAACCGGTTTGCCCAAGTTTCTAAAATAAACTCTTACTCTGGAAGTCAATCAAGATAAATTGGTTTGCATGGAAGTAAGGTTTTTAACGGCCTGTACCAGAGGTTGTTCTCGCCGCTTCGTGACTCGCTCTTTTCATAGCGAGAAAATAACCTCTGGAACCCAGGGTATAGAACAGAAGCATCGGACCGAAAATACTATTAACGCTAACAAATGCGAACTCAGCAAGGTACAGATTTTGTTAGCTTGCTTTATGCAAAACATATATTGATGCAAAAGTAAATGAATATTGATACACAGTTTTTAGAAAGAGCAGAAGGAAGTTTCCGGGACGGTCGATCGAGGATAAAATATTTACGACATGAAAACAACATTAATTTTGAACCGTGAACATAGAATATAAAAAGTTACGATCAGCGACAAACATTTTGAGAGATTTTTGCTACGTTCAATTTTGTTATTGTACTTTTGGCTGCACAAATAAATCGCAAAATCGAAAGTGACATGGCCGGAATTCAGCGGGCGCCGTGATTAAGTTACCGCGGCATGTTTACTCTCCAAACGGTGAGGCATCTGTGTCAAATGATGGCAAGATACCGGGTTTTTGTAAGTTTTTTTTTCTGTCAAGTGTTATAAAGTTTGACAATAAAATGAGCGAAGTCAAAACAAAGATCACAATCGCCCAAACTCTTGAGGTTGACCATTTGTTTCTGCAAAGTCAAAATTTACTCTCAAAAAACCGTACGGTGTTATTTATCACCAGGTAATTCCATCATTTTGGAAATAGCAGCTACTTTATTATTCATCTGCGTCACAAGTTTTCACTGATTTTCGGCCTCATTTTGTTGAAACTCAAGCACGCTTCCAACAGGCCTGTGAACCCTTCCTGCTTACAGAGCAATACTAAAAAACCTCTCCCATATCACATTTGAACCTTAAGCTCGAAAATTCAATACAC
>NC_090871.1:46983672-47001172 GCF_036669935.1 Montipora foliosa | reverse complement strand
GCGAGAAACAAAATAATTTTGTCATTTCTTCATTTACTTTAGTAAAAAGAGCAGCATAGTGGTAACTGCTAACCCTTTTGTTTCGAAAGAACGAAGATGAAAACAAGTCGCAAATTTGCTACTTCTCCAGATATTTTAGTTGCCAAGGGAAAGACTGTATTGGTCGCAATTTCAAGCCTGCAAAGTCACATACAATCAATCACACACAAAGTACAAAATACAACGAAGAAAAAATGAAGAAACTTAAAGCGCAAACAGATTTTCTCACAGGCAAGCTAAAGAAGCTAAAAAGTCTGATTTTACTTTATCTTACTAATCGTTTCTTATAAGTTTGGTGCCCTGTTTGCCATAACACTGCACGGCTTGATTAGCATTGCTATACTTCTGTAGTCTTCATTGTAAAATTTGACCTTAATTTTTGAAAATAAAATTGAACTTGACTTCCTGCAAGCAAGTGTGAAAATATCCTCCCTCAGCAAGAGACTCCCCGAGCCTATTCCATCTGGCTGTGGTGCTGTGCTCCGAGGTCATACATGGGTCGTGTTCAGGGACTGAGCGCCAAGCCGGCAGCTCCTTCAGTCTGATCTTATCGAGCCGCGCCCTTAGCAATTCAGTCTGCAACTGGGAGTAAGGGCGTTTCGCAGGTCATGTCACGTCGCGTAACCCATTAAGCCTGAAAATTTTCAGGCTTGCTCGCATCTTGAGTTGCTTATGTGGTGGTGATGATCTTCCTGGCTGTAATTCATGTATTCTGCAATCTCGTCCCCAGACTCCGCTTTCCTTTTGGTCAGCACCAAGAACCCAGAGTCTGACCACTTCCAATTTATGCGCAGTTCTAGTCAAGGTCCATTTTTGTAACCGTTGACGACCACTGTTGCGACACTGTTGTTTCAAATTTCTGAGCGTCCATAGATTAGCCAGAAGTCCACGATTTGCGAATTTTCTGCCTTGGAAGTGACCGGAGTCCGTGTTTTTGGTGCTGACCAAAAGAAAAGCCGACCCTGGGGATGAGATTGTGTATTCTGCAGTTCAAATGCACAGAAAAAAAATTCAAATGGTATTTTAAATTAGGTTTCCTTAGCCCACTGACTCTTAAACCGTCCCCCAATGATGAATAAAATTGTGTGGCGTTAGACAGAGTAAAATCTATTACACGTGAGGCTCTCTCCTAGGAGTCAATGGAACAGTTCTTTTAGTGGATGTAGAGGTAGTTAACCCATTGATTCCTAAACCACTCCTTGACGAGTAAAACCATCTGGTGTTAGACAAAGTAAAAGTCTTTGTCGCAGGAGTCAATGGTTTAAAAATATTTCTAATTAACTGATTTGCATTGTTACACTGAAATAGATATTGAAAACTATATTGTTTCATATCGTAATGTTGTTATGTTTTACTTCACAGAAATGGAAGATGTTTCTGATCAACAACCAGACGGAGAAAAACTTACTTATGACCGCGATTTCCTATTACAGTTCCAAATCCATCCAATGTGTTTGCAAAAACCAGATGGTTTGCCTGATTTGGAGGTTGTTCTTGTCCAGGCTCGTGCCCTTTCAAAACCAGGTTTCCAACAGAACAGGTACTGTGCAGTGGTATTGGTATTATAGGGGTATGATGGTTAAAAAAGGGACTGGGAAAGATATAATAGGCTGCAGTAATTTATTTCCAATGTATTTCAAATTTCCACTGATCTCACCCACAAATAGCTTAATAGCTCGTCAAGTGGCACCATTCAAAATAGAAAATCAATATTGGGATGATATTGGAAATCTCGAGTCTCAGATACACACACGCGTATAATGGATAGATTTTGGAAGAGAGGCGTGATTTGAAAGACTGAGAATCTAGCGTTAGAAAATTAATACAGTGCATTATATTTCTGTTGGATTTCCACGTGTTACCATCCATAGAGATTAATTTTGATACTGAAGGAGTGTATGGTAGGACCCATATTCCTGATGTGAGTTGATTTACAATGTAAAATTGAATTAGCGACACTAATGCCACATTATAGTACCAAGGAGTCTTAGCATGATTTACTATGGCTAATATAAATAATATTTGTTATCTCTAGGTATATATGGATTATTGACCAAGCTTGTTTCGTCAAAGTGGCTGGATATTGGCCAAGTTCTTTTTTTGCGTGTTTATGGACCGAGACGAAGTCAAGGTCCATAAACACGCAAAAAGAAAAAAAACAAGGCCAATATCCAGCCATCTTGACCAAAAAAGCTTGGTCAATAAAGGATTTATTATATGAGATAAAACACCAAAAAATGATCTTTGATCTTGCGGGACCATGCGAGAAATCTCGAGCGGACAAGATAGCTCCATCTTGCCTGCTCAGGTAGCCAATCACATATGTATATATTATAGCTCACATAAGCCTCTTTTCATTTAAGAATGGCAAAAGGCGATGGTGGCGAAACTACGTTTCTTCCTGCATACATGCGGCAGCGGTCAAAGGTAAGCTCTATATGTGACCTTTAACAGGAAAACAATCATACATCAACACTTTTCCGTTAAAGGGCTTAAAGTGTTAAGCTTCCATTAGTAGACTTTCCTGAAAAAAAATGTGAGAAATGTTAGGACAGTTTATTATTACTCTTTTTTTCAGGATTTGGACACTGTATATGTCCCCTGCTAGGTTTAACATGAACCCAACCCCCTAAAAGTGATCTACGTCTTTAACTGGGCCAGCCTCCAGGCACCTCTGTGGTAGTACAATGTAATTGGCGACTTAAATTAAATTTAGACAGATTGTGTCCTGATAAGCCCGGGGAGAAAATTTTATTGGATTTGGAAAATGAACAAGGTTTTGAATGTTTAAATACAAAATCCACAAGACTAGAGAATCGAGGTGCAATGATGACGGAAACTTTGATTGATATGTTACGTAGCAAGAAGCTAGAACTCTTTTAAAATTCTGGAAACTACTATCTGTCGCTAAGTGATCATGCCCTCATCTACGGTGTTCCAAGAGAAAGGCTTAAGGGCTGTGTACAAAGATCATCGCGCAACCTACTCAGAACTTAACTCAAGAGAGCTGAGCTATCAACACTAAAGAACAGACGCCTGCAAGATGAATGCACTCTTATGTATAAAGTCAAACAATTATTTCCAGCCTATATTAGCAACAGTATGGCCGCAATGACAGTCTGTTATCCTGCTTCTCCTGGATTTATCAGCTGCTTTCGACACTGTAGATCATGGAATATTGCTCGACCGGCTGAGTCATCGTTTCGGTGTATGTGGTCTGGCTCTCTCCTGGTTTAAATCATATCTCAGCAATAGATTTGTGGAAATTAGAGGGGAAAAGTCTTCACACCAGCCACTGACATGCGGGGTGCCACAGGGCTCCGTTTTAAGCCCTATCCTTTATCTGCTATACACCTCGCCACTTGGGGATATCGTAAGGAAGTATAACATGGGTTTCCACATTTACGAGGACCCAATTATACTTATCCTTTGATTCCCTCAGTGGCGAGGGGCAAGCTTCAGCTGTCCATTCAACAGAGGCTTGTCCATCCAAAATCTATGAATGGATGAGGCTCAACAGGTTAATAAAATCAAATAGCGAGAAGTCTGAGCTTTTAGTAATTAGTTCTAAGTACCGCCCTCGTCCTTTGTTTGATTCTATCTCCATTAGTGAACAGGTTGTAAAGTTTTCGGTTTCAGCTAGAAATTTGGGTTTTATAGTTGATGATAGTTTATCTCTAGAGGAACATGTTAACTCTATTTCTAAGTCTTGTTATTACCACATTAGACGAATTGCTAAAATCCAAAAATATCTGTCCGAAGATTCCACAGCAGCTCTTGTGCATGCTCTCATCACCTGCAGATTGGACAACGGCAACGCACTTTTGTACGGCCTTCCAAAATATCTGATTCAGCGGTTACAAGCAGTCCAAAATTGTGCTGCCCGCCTCGTTTCGTGCAAGCCGAGGTATGCACGTGCTACACCAATCCTCTGGGAACTGCACTGGCTGCCAGTGGAAAGTAGTATCATTTTTAAAATTTTATTATTAGTTTACAAAATCACTGAATAATTTAGCTCCTGCATATATTAACAGTCTTTTGAGGAATTATAAACCTAGTCGCAATCTAAGGTCGGTCTTCTGACGATTCCTAGATCCAATCAAAGGACCTATGGGGACAGGGCATTTTCAGTTGCAGCACCAAAGCTCTGGAATGCCCTACCCCTTGACATGTAAGGAAGGGCGGATCGATCACTCTTTTTAAATGTAAATTAAAGACTTTTCTTTTTAAGAAATATTATTTATCATTTTGTATAGATATTTTTAACTGTGGAAATGTGGAGCGCCATGGAGCAGCTAGTTTATATGGCGCTGTATAAATGCCATAATTATTGTTATTATTATTATTATTATTATTATTATTATTATTATTAACATTTTTAATACTCATCGCACTTCTTATTCTTTAAGACAAACTGATTTTAGCATTCCTGAATATAATACAGTAACATATGGTCAACATTCTCTGCACTACCTTGGACCAAAATGATGAAAAAAACTGCCTAAAAATATGATATCTGCAAAAACTTTGAACAATTTTAAAAGCACTTTTCGAAAGTTTGACGTTAGCTCTCTATTGGACGACAGATGCATGCGTTGTTCTTGCTGTTCATAATGTAGTTAGTTATTAAATAATTATTAGGTGATAATATTATGACAGAATTTTATCGACAAAATAACACTTAGATTTAATTTTAACTTTTATTTTCTTAACTTTCCTAAATCCTAGTTGAAAAGATTTTACAGTTGTACCTTTTTCTCACGCTGGGCTGCCAAGATGCCTACTACCGCAAATGACATGACACTTTGTTGTTGTCAAACTGAATCTTATTCCGTACTTAAATTCGGGCACGGGGAACCCTCCCGTTTCTTGCTTGCTCGTTTCCCCGTCTCCTTTATCTTGTGCTCGAGCAATTTGAGGCGCATCAAGTAGTGTTTGAGCCCAAACTGGTACTCTTTTCTTCTTCGCTTGCATTTGAGTGACGACTAGAGCGTCCCGAAGAACGATCTTGTGGTCTTGATTCACGTCGTGCGGAATCGCGCTGTCGACTGCTTGATCCCGACTGTTCTGGGCTCGCATTATGTGCTTCAAGGCGGCTGAGCGCTTGACTTGACATTCGAGGCATGTCAAGTCGAATTAGGAACACTTCTGATATATTTGTAAAGATATTTATCAAAATTTCTACCACTCGGCACTTTTAAAGCTTGCACTAAGGCAGCAAAAGACGAAAACTGCATGTGCTAAGTGTGCATGTCTGTAAGCCAGACATGCGCCACGACCCAGGCTCCCAAGCATGAGAAATCTGTTTCTCTCTTCTTTCATGCTTCAGCCAGTGGGAAACTCTAAATATTTTGGTCTCCCCACTTAGTAGAGCACTTGTGCTCGGCTATTAAGACTTGAGACTTATATAAAGTTGTCATTCATTCATTCAGAGTAAAATCTTTAAATGTCACTCTTATATTTAGGAGGGAAGGGGTTGAAGGGACATGGTTTTTGAGTGGACCTAGATGAGGTTAACCCTCTCACCCCTGGAGAGTAACCTATTGACCGGTAAAATCATCTGGCGTTAGACAGAGTAAAATTTATAAGTGTCACCACTCTTAGGAGGGAAAGGGTTAAAATGATTCACAGCTTTATTACAGTCTCTTACTTTATTGGTAAAAGTAAAGTAAAAATCTTTACCATTTTATACTCAGTCAAAAGATATAGCACGCGAGTGAAAAACTCACCTTTATCGGGGATGTAACTAAAATTTTGTCAAGATGGTAATGGGTACTTAACAGGCGGAACGCCCAGTTGAACACACCTCTGGCGTGTCCCTTCTAACGGGGTCTGGGGGCATTTTCCCCCCAAAATTTTTGAAATTTAGATTCTCATAAATGCGTTTTCTTGGATTTTAGAAGGTAAATTCAAGGCCACTCGTGATGTTTTCAGACAAAAATTATCTTGTTGCCTTTGCCTGCGCGGTGGCCTCATGGTCAGTGTGCTCGACTTCGGATCGAGTGGCCCGGGTTCGGGTCCTAGCCGGGGACATTGTGTTCTGTTCTTGGGCATTAGACACTTTACTCTCACGGTGCCTCTCTCCACCCAGGTGTATAAATGAGTACTGGCGAAAATGCTGTGGGTAACCCTGCGATGGACTGGCATCCCATCCAGCGGGGAGTAGAAATATTCCTAGTCGCTTCCTGCTACAGAAACCGAAGATAAGTGCCGGCCTGGTGGGCCTTCTAGGCTCGTAGCGGACTTTACCTTTACCTTTTTTTAAATTAAAACATGTGACTTCGTTTTAACACATGCTCTCAGTGTTTTGTGCGGATTCTGTAGTAGTAATAGCGCTTTCTTTGAATTTTCACTTGGTCCGCCAGAGTTTGATGAAGTATTTTCAGCAGAGTTGAAGACGTTGTTTATACTGAGTATCTCAGAACCACTTTTCCTCTTTTTTTCCACCTACACTTCAGCTTATACATGTGTATGTTGCCTGACACGGTTGAAATACACAACTGCAGGTTTGCATTATTTCACATACACGAAGTAGAATACTGCTGGCCGGTGGGCTTTTTACCAAACACACAAGATCTTTTAAGTACCCTTTTAATGAATCAACCTTTGGGACGTTTCTACGGCCAGTCTCCATCAGTACAGTTTTAGTGTGTAGTACATTTTTTTTCAAAAATTATAAAATAGAGGACAAATCCAAAAAACTCAAATTACTTGATCTTCTTGGTTTTCACAAACCTCATAAACATTTTGCTTGTGTGGGGAGCCGTTTACCCAGTGAAAAACAGATCCACATATTGTGCATTTTGTACAATTCCCTTATCTGTCCAATGGAGTCGTCCCCTTTTGTGTGTTCTTCATTTTCTGCATTTTTTCGCCGCTAGAGCTGCGGTTTAAACCAGATCTTTTAGTTGAACTATGATGTCGACTGCCGGACTTTGTATAATACACAGTTTTCTGCTTAAATGTGATACCACCGCCACTTACAAAACTGTCTGAATGCGATGAACCTCCAAAAATTTACTTAAGAGCATATTACATCAAGAGAATCAAACTTTAAATCCTTAGCTGCAGTTAACACCAATTGCCTATCCATTTCTGATAGACCAGCACTGTTGAGGAGTTTGAAACTTAAGACAGCATTGGGCAATGACATATCAGTCTTCTTGCAAAGATCATGCCTCCTTTCAAACTTGATGATAAAGCTGGACATGCCTTGTCCTTCTTCTATGTGATATTTGTCAAATTTGGTGTAGTTTTCAGACGGTAAATTGACAAAATCCTGAAAAAATATCTTGTCCAATTCTCCAATAACATGCAGTTTGCATTCCATTTTTGTCACTCAACTTTTCCACATCAATTTCGACTGCTTTTGCTTGTGCCTGTCCTTGCAGTGATAAAGTAACTGCAAGTGCCTGTTTGTTCTCGCCCACATCTGTCATTCGGCTCCAAATTTCCAACTCATTTTTCCCATGTCTTGTACGAAACTCCTGTTGCAAATATTGGCTGATTCTTAAAGGTGGAAGCAGCCATCTCGTCTTAGTAATTGAATCCTCAGTTAGCACATATCCAAAAAAACCAAAAGTCAAATTTCTGCCAACAAACCTCAATCTCATCATCATCAGATACCCTGAAATTCTCACAGGGTAAAAGTCTCTGCTTACGAGCCAGAAAGCCCATCAGGCCGGTTTCAGTAGCATGAAGCGACTAGGAGTATTTCCACTTCCCCCTGGATGGGATGCTAGTCCATGGATGGGATGCTAGTCCATCGCAGGGTTACCCCAGCATTTCGCCGGTACCCATTTATACACCTGGGTAGAGAGAGGCACCGTAAGAGTAAAGTGTAGGCCTCCGCGCCTCATTCTCACAGGGTACTTTATCAGAAGTGCTAGTTAGATCGAGCTTCATAATCAAATTATTGTGGCGAGACATGTAACCGGAAACTCAACAGACAAGTGGGCAGCTGCTGAGAAAAGACTGATTTTCGGGCTGATGGTTTTTCTCACCCTCTCTTTCCTGCGCACCCCATCATATTGTCACCTGGCCCAGACCTATCCCACATGCTTCCAATATGGCTTCTGATACGTGGTTTTGCCGCAACAAAAACATCTACCGCCTGCAAGCAGGCTAAGTGGAAACTTGAACTTCTGAATTTATTATTTCCATTGAGCCCTTCACATGTTTGAGGCCTTGTGATCCCTCGCTGTCCGCTAAGCAGACAACAAAGGAATTAACATTTGATGTTTTGTGGACATTGATTGCAAAAGTATAGTACTTAGTAATACTTAGATGAGTTGTCACACATTGTGAACACCAATATACAAATTTTAGCTGAACTACAGCTGTATGTGCTATTACCATGACAACACAATATGCTGCGTTGAATATTCACTTCATCAACTCTGGCGAAATATTCATGTTCCAACAATATCACATTGTACAGTACAGTGTACATGGTTATTTCACCAGCAATGTCCAAGTATTTTTTGAATCCAAAACTGTCAAGTCAACAACACATATTGCCTTGATGGAAGTAATTTGTAAACATTGTTGGGATGTTGGTTATTAACTGTTAGAAAGCTGTGTAGGCCATCAACTATTTGTGGATACGTTTTGCCCATTTAATGAACAAATTTATTTGAATGTACACATTTCTTTTCTACATCACATCTTTTTTTATAGCTGATTTTCAAAAAAATAATGCTAAAAAATAGAGAAACAGCTGTGTCATTGGGCCTTAGAGTTTTAATAATTATTATTGAGAGCTTCTTCAAGAATTCCCTTATTTTCTGGTCAAGTTGGCAGCAAAGACTTGCAGCTATTCTTAGGAGATTTGTGGGAGGCAATAGTGATTTTAGTCTCCTACATTAAATTAAAAGCGTGGTTACCTTCCATCTGGTTGCAATCTGCTTCCACCCTAGTTCCTAGTATTATTTTCTGTTCATTTCCAGAATAATGATAGAAGCATGAGAGGTAACCGTGGGCGAAACGTGCAACCCAAAAAAGTAATTGAATTCCCAAGTGTGCAGCAACAACCAGATGTGAGTACTGGTAGATGTATTTAAGTACTGTCTGCTGAATCTCTTTTTAATTGCAGCCACCTTGAATGGCAAAAAGTAGAGGTCTCTCATTAGCTTCTTTTGTTTGTCATTTAGCATTTGTACATTTAGCCGTTGTTATCTGTCTCAAGAGATTGGTTGCAAACCACCTATTAAGTGAACCTATGATCATCTCAGTTATGAACGCAGTTTTAGCAATTGCATAGAGAAGCTTGAAAAACTCAGGACCTCAATGGCTTCTTCTAGCTCAGTTGATTGGGGCATCACACCGGCATTGCGAGGTCATGGGTTCAAACCCCGTTGAAGTCGTGAATTTTTGAGGCCTCTCTACACAATTGCTATTATTGTGTTCATAACTGCGAGGCTCATAGCTTCACTTGGTTACATATCCGCGGTTCAATATGTGATTCGTTTCATGTATCATTTTGTTCGTTAAACTGCTTATTGTTTTATTTCATGTTATGCAAATGTCTATCCCTCCCCCCCCCCCTCCCCGACCTAGTTAAATGGTCTTTCCAGGGGTGGAGTGGGAATTCATTTTGCCTGATGTTTCATCATGGAGGGGTATGCTCCAATCAGGGTTATTGTAATGTGCCATATAACTAACAAAAGAATCATTGTAAATGTTTATTTTACCTAAGAATTTTTTTTGGGATTTATAGATGTAATTTAATTTTCAGACTATCAATGTCAGAGGTCATTAATTGTCCAGTGGCCTGTCTCTTATTTGGCATCAACAAAACTGCTCTGCCATGAAAAAAAATTCCAAAACTTAATGCAAAGCAGTTTGTGAAATGGTCTCATGGATAGAGTCCCAGGGGTTAACATTAACAGTTGCCTGATTGCCCGGGGCAACCAAATGGTATATTCCTTGTGTTTTTGCTACAAGAATAGATAAATCACGAAGTATACCATCAGTAGATTTATATTCTTGATCTCACTGCACTGCTGAAAACTTGACATTTTCAAAATCACAACACTACTATTGTCTGATGCGACGAACACAACAGTTAGTGTAGACGGGTTGACTAGCAAACGGTTTGAGTTAACACCCAAAAGAATGATCATGATAGCGCAAAATTGCTAGTGATGCTGTTTTGAGCGATGCTTATTACCTCCGGTATTCTAGTTTTGTAAATATAGACTGAAGATACTTTTGCTTACCTATTGCAGAAATGATGAGCATTTCAAGTTGAGTTTGTTGGTTCTCTGCTCTGCCTCGAGAGGTTTTCCCCTCTCCTCAGAAACTAGCATTAGTTTCGATTTGATTTGTCCTGATTTCAGTGAATGATTAATGCTTTTAGGAATAGACAAGAAGGACATTGGACGTCTCGTGACACGTACACAAAGTACATAGATTAGAAGGTCACCAATGTAATATTCCCATGCACCGTATTCAAGTTTTTCGTAAAGCGCTTATCAACAGTGTTTAATTCAAAGCACCCATTCCAAATAGTGCTTTTTCATAGTTCTGGGGAATTCATCCTCAAGCGCCAATGGCCAAACTGCGCTTTGGCTTCCATCAGTCAAACTTCTGACGCCAACCACAGATGACAAAATCAACTTATGTGTGACTAACCCACCAATCAGCATCTTTGGTTCCCACGGCACATTCGTATATTCAAATGCGACGCCAATCATAACCATAATGGTGTTCGTGCTGTAAACTAAACAAAAACTCCAATTTACTTTCCAGAGGCGGAGTTGATCTTCCCCCCTATGTTTGGAAATTTGATTGATGGAAGCCAAAATGCAGTTTGCTTGCGTCGATGGTCTAGAGGTTATCAGTGATGCAATTGTCACTTATGGTCCAGGTTCAACCTTCTCGACCTTTAAAAATCTTGGAACTTAATAGCGTGCTTTTTCAAATTAAATTGACAAGAACATTTTGAAGTATAGAGTTAACTTGATGTAACTGAAGTGAAAGAGGAAATGCCCTTCTTGTCTATCCCAAATAAGGCTCACCTCAGTGAATTTGTAGTCTCCCCAATTAGTAGAGCACTAATGCTCGGCTAAATAACTTTGAGACTTACAAAAAGAAATAATAATAATAATAATAATAATAATAATAATAATAATTCTTATTATTATTGTTATTGTTATTGTTGTTATTATTATTATTATTATTGTTGTTGTTGTTGTTGTTGTTGTTATTATTATTATTATTATTATTATTATTATATTTATTTTTTTAAAATTCCCCGTGGTACCACATGTATGCACTTTTGAGAAATGTAATTTGTTTACGGTAAATTCCAGCACTCTGCTTTGTGAGCATGGCTGTTTAGCTTTGAGATTTGTTTTGCCTTGGCTAAGGCCCGGGTCGTACCAGAGTGAATTTTGTTTACAAGTTATCAATCTGTCGCTACAAGATGAGAAGTAAGTGCGACCACACGTTCGAACAAACTCTCCAATTTTTTGCGGAGTGCCAAAATATATTCTGCCAATCTTCAAAGAAGCCGAAGTGCTGCCTCTGTGGCTACCAAATGTTGGCAACAGAAACAGTTTTGTTTGTTTTAAGTAATGGTCCGGCTAAGAAGCAGGCAGAAAAACAATAGCCCGCGGCAATAGCGTCGGTTAGTTAAAATGTGCCAACATTTTTAATCAAATTAAGTTCGGCTGTTCCCATTGGTGTAAGCAGCTGAAAGCGCGAAATTTGAATTTCAATGAAAAATGTAATCGACTTGCCGTCTAAAAAATTAGATTCTGTTTCGTAGAACAAATCATTATGCCTTCAAAAACTATGTTTGTAAATATCGTCAAGATTCTTTGCGCCATTTGCCGATTGGCGAATGGCGCATAGAACAATGCCCAAATTTGGCCGAGAGACAGAGATCAAGGGCATGGGGAAGAAGAAATCCAAAAAAGGCTTTTTTTTCATTTTTTTCTCATCTTTTTTCGACATTTTCCGATATTAGCCAATCAGATGCCTCGATTGGAGCAGCAGCTTCTAAGTACTTTTGCCGCTGGGCTGCCTGCTTCTTAGCCGGACCATTACTTAAGCATCAAGCTGTCATTCAACCTATTTGTGTACAGTAGGTCGTAAATCTTAAATTTCAGTGGGAAATAGATCATTGCAATTTCAAACGCGTAATGGCAGGGCAAAATAACGTTTTTTCACGATCTCTCTGCAGTTTTTACAATGGGAGCGGCAGTGTCAAGATCGAGTTCCCCTGGTTCGTCTATTTTGGTGATTGAAAAGCCGAGCTATGTTGTAATCTTTCCAGAGCCAAGTGAAAAGGAAAAAAACGAGATCTCCTTGATGATGGAACTGTTTATATGATTGGTGTTTGCATCAATCAATGATGTTTCGGAAATGATAATTTCCTTAAATGCGACCCGTTAAAAAAATTTGGAACACTTTTCAAAAAATTATGGCCAAAATTTTTGATGATATAAAAATTTATTCTAATGAGACCCGGCCGCAAGTCTTTTGGGCTACGAAATTCTTTGTTGGGCGAGTAGAATTGGAAGCTTCAAATTCAAACCTGTAAGCTTAGTCACCTCGCGACCAGCAGCCAATTTGTGCTACCTTGTGCAAATTTCCTGTCCTGTTGGAAGGAAAGTAAATTATCGTATATTGTTAACATAAAAGGGGCATTATGACTGTAAGGAATGATGCTATTTATGTCGTCGACTTTGACCTCCTCGGGTCAATAGATGCATTCAGCCAGAAATATGAGCCAATCATAGATAAGGTCGGAGTAAGGATAGGTCTAGTTAAGGGATTGCAGTCTTCGTGACTGGCGCTCTTAGCTGTTCCTTCACGGACTAAACTTGGATTATTTTTCCCTCCCTCCCTACCCTTGCTCCGTCCTTCTATTTCCTTTCTTTCATTCTTAGGTGTAGGCGTTTTTTCTCGCCCCACCTTTGCTGAACATGGCTTTAATTTACTTCGATTTTTATTGATTTCGTTGATGATATAATAAATAGCCACTTTGGTGGCCGAATAACGCCAACATGTTTGTAGTTGTCTTTTTTGAGGTTTCCATGTCTCAGCAAACTTAGTGCGACCACTTGCAAAGTGCACGGCTTGCTCTAATTACCAATATTTTATATCAAGGCCGGGGAAAGGTGTCGACATAAAATATATTTATGGAGTTGGACTTTCGTTTTAGTGCAATTAAAAAAATCCGAGGTTAGGGGCTCTTTAAATCCTCTAGTTGTCAAGCAAAGTCAAAATCTTGACAAAAGCCTGTTAATGCAGACACAGTATTTCTGATTGTCATGAATGTTTTTTATATCTGCTGCTCATAAAATTATTTTGTTCTCTGAACACTTTTTTTACAACAGTTAAAGAGAGTTGACAATAGATGGGTGAGACCTACTGAAGCCTCTAGAAGTGGAAATGAAGAAGAAACAAAGACAGAGGTATTTTGTGTACACAGTGTTGTCATTTTTAGTATACTATTTTTGACATCTTTTGAATACATGTTGCTCGTTTGGGGGATAAGTGGCACTTAGACAGAAAACACTGACTATGTAGTTGACTCACCTTTCACCTACATCATTCCAGTAACGAAGTAACTGATATCTTTTGTTTTTCGAAACCATATTTCAAACTTTTGGTTTGATTTTTGCCCAAAGATCCACTTATAATAGAGTCAAAAACATGAGTGACATAACTTGGAAAAACACTTGGCAACCAAGGTCTAAATGCAGAGAGATGTCTGGGCAATGAGTCATTTTCTATATACCGATACACACACACAAAAGGGTATCTAATGTTATTAATGTTTAAAGGTATAATGCCTTTTCATATTTAGAATAAGTCTAATTCAATTCAGTGGTTCACAGTGACCACTTTTGTAGTGATCGATGTTTGGGAATCTTCGACATGAAAAAAAGCTTGAGGCTCAGCAGGGGCAGGATAATCCTGTGGATAAATTTGCTGTGATGGTGGTGAAAGAAAATGAAGCTGTCAGTCATTTTGCTCAGGTTTTCTCACGAATTTCTGAATATTTTCTAGCTTGTGATGGAAAGATGAGGCTGTTTATGGAGGAATCAAGATTTATTGTCCCTGGGAGTTTAGCTGTTCTAATCGAAAAGCCTAAAATAACAATAACAACAACCAGGTTTTCTGAGCCCGCGAGACTGAGCACCCCCAGCAAACCATTGTTTTAACGACAGCAACGACAGAGCGCAAAAACCGCTGATTGGCTAGAGAATAATGACGTAAAATTGCTTTTTTCGCGTAACTGCGCCTGCGCAGATTCGAAGTGATCGAGACAGTGATCGATCGAAGTGGAGAATAACACCCTAGCATTTGTCAAATTTTGTGGAAAGTTAGACGACTCATACCCTGGGTGCCAGAGGAATTTTTTTCAAGGTCGGAGAGAACACTCAGCGATTCCAAATCAACGGTCGAGGACACATGATTGATTACTTCGCAACTCTGCATGTCAAGTAGCAATGCGTCCTCTTGTATCATTTTGTTGGTTTTGGCTACTGTGAATTTTCTTGACATGGGGTGTTGGTCTGCCCCCAGATTATTTAAAAATCTTACAGAAACCAGCGAACTGGCAACGAAATTCTTCTTTGTTCTCGGGAACTACGGGAGCAACTTGGTCTTGATGGACGAAAGGTTTTTGCTTTTGAAAATAAGTTTGGCTGGCCGTTGTACGTTATTGAGGACTGTAAAGCGGTCATACAACTTTGATCGTATAAAATCGTCCACTGGGTTTCTTGCTGCAGATGAACTGTGAGTGAACTTCAGCCACAAAGTTGAATTTTCTTAACACCTGGTATTTACAATTTCCACGTCACGTAACCTTGACTGTTGAATGCCATCGATCTGTGCGAGGTTTTTGTTGCTGTTCCTCGCAAATATTTTTGCAGAAACCATTCCAGGAAATCTGCATCAAAGCGTCTTCCACTCAGTGTTTGGCAATATTGTCCTGATCAGTTGTGGAACAGCCCAGAAAAGTACATTACTGTAACAGAGTAACCATATTGGTCAACTTTTTCACATTTATAAATGTAAGTTTGCAAAACGGCTACAAAAACACATGTGCAGTAAAGCTTTGGAAGCATGCAAACACTTCAGGTACATTATATTATAATAATAATAATAATGATAATAATAATAATAATAATAATAATAATAATAATAATAATAATAATAATAATAATAATAGTAATAAGCCTTACAGCTTTAGTTAGATGGGTACCGCTGACTGAAAATTCTTTAACACTAAAAATTAGTATGGACACCAAATAAAAATTATTAACAATTATTATTCGCCAAAGGCAAGGTGAATATCGGTTAATAAAAACCGAGATGAAGTTGAGGTTTTTATTCACCAACATTCATGGAGTCTAAGGGAATATCGGAAACAATAATTTAAATTTGCCTGACAATAGAAGTAACTCAATTTCTTAGTAAATGATGCCATCATGCAAATCGCCTATTACATAGTTGATTATTTGAATAATACACATTTTCTTTAAAACAATAAATTTATTCGTTTGTCACCTCAACAAAACAGCTTGTGGCTATTTTGAAAAACCGCTTAGGTGATTATCACGTAATAATAATCATCTCAATGACAACCAATCAGCGCAGAGAACTTTCAGTGATTATACTAATAAGCATATAATTCCTATAGCACAAGAGAATAATGAACAATAATTATATTATTATAATTCAATGAGTGCATGTTGATATGAGATCAACCACTCAATTATATTCATTAATTATTGTTTTATTAAATTTTCATTTGATTCTTAACACTTGGACAAATTTAAAGCCAATCAGTTTCCAGCGAGGTAACGGTTGATGCAATCAGTTTCCATATTATGTCATACTATATAAGAGCTGTTAACTGAGAGTGAGTGAACCAATCAGAAAGCTAAAAACACAGTATCCGTGGTTCAAAATTTCATAATGTAAGGTATTATCTTTCCCCTTGTGCTTACACTGTCATTATTCACTTTCTGTGTAATGGATTTATCATTGTTTTTGTTTGTAGGAAATGGTAGCCATACCTGATTAATGAAGAAACTGAAGTTGTGCAGTAGTACAGCAACCTACTTTTACTCTCTGCAGATTAGCTTTCTTGGTTCACGGAAAACCCTTTTCATTATTGTAAATACATTGTGGCATGGAAGATATTTTCAAACAGGTCTGGAGAATGTTCACCACCAAAATTTCCCATTTTGTCTGGATCATATAAGTTCTTTCCTCCTTTTGTTTAGTGGTTGACTAGTGACTTGTGAAATTGTATGGTGCACAAGAGAGCTAAATGCAGTGTCGCCTTTAGTTGTAAAACATATATTACAGGAACACAAATAATATTGTCATTGTTGTTGAGTAATGTTAGGATTTAGTACTGCCAGTGGTATTACAAGTGTCTCTTTTGAGTGGATTCCCCAATTTTCTGCTAACTTGACCCAAACAGATATATATATAGGTGGAGAACAAATTCGGGAAAATGAAAGGAAAAAATACTAAACATACATCAGTTGATTATTACAAGACACTATTTGTTTTGTTCAATATTATTTGCACTAGAAAGAAAATTAACGACCATAAGAATTTAGTCTGTGATAAGGAAAAGTTTGTTCTGACTAAAACCTATATTGGAAATTTAGGCATTTGGGGTGCTTTTTCACAGGGTTACATGTGCATGGTATTAATTTTTATGTCAGTCCAATATTTTTCTTGAAAACTGTGTTGTCTCTATAACTTTGTCCTTTTTTGTGAAGCATGGGAACATTGGAAATTTTTAGGGAAACAAAATGAACTGTTTCCCTCGGGACCAGTCATTAAGTGTTTACTGTTGGGATAATAGGAAAATTATTGACCTTGGGTGTTCGGTGACACAGCTTCATTCAGGCCTTCTGATAGGGTGCGATTAAAAAATGCAAATTATGCGATTTTTTCAAGGCAGATTGTGCGATTAGAAAGGCCAATTATGCGATAAATAATGTAAATTATGCGATTTTTTTCTCAGCAATTTTAAGCTTGTTTTATACGGTTTCAGGTTAAGAAAAACACTTTTTTGCTGCCCTAAAGACATTTTGAACACAAAGGAACAGTAATTATGTATCTCGATCGACATTAGTTGGAATAAATAAAAGTTGAAAAGTTGAAAGGACACAGCTAACATGCCAAATGAATGATCAAGGTGCTCGTCAACCACGAACTTCCGAAGATGGTCAATCACAATAGGGCCAAACCCCCATTTATACGAGAGAAAATAAGCCGCGGCTTTCTCTGGCCGCGGCTTACAGAAGACTCGAATGTTCACCCCGTATAAATGGTACAAAATCTACGTTCACGTCTTCTTCTTCTTCTTCTTCTTCTTCTTCTTCTTCGTCTTCTTATATTGACCTGGGAATATATATTCGTATAAATAGTTCCTTTTGCGTATTTTGTACACCGTGGCCAGAGTAAGCCGCGG
>NC_090871.1:46968672-46978672 GCF_036669935.1 Montipora foliosa | reverse complement strand
CAAATAAACCTTTTAACAGTTATTTATTTAATTAGGGTATTCTTGTGGTCTGGAATGGGAGCAAGTAGAGTACCTAACATTTTCTTTCGCTCTTAGTCGACGACATAATATATTATAATTTTGTTTCCCATTTAGGAGAAAGAATTGCAGAGCAGAAAAAGAGACCTTCAAGATGAAGAACACCAACAGAAACGACGGACTTTAGGGAATATTCGGTTTATCGGTGACCTTTTTAAATTGAAGGTAGGCATCTCAGAAGTGTCAGCTCAATTTTTGGCCTGCGAGTATTCAGAACTACCTTCGTTTGTATGCGGTAAAGCTTGCTACGTAAATTAGTTCTTTAGAGGAAATTGTTTTGCCGAAGGAATATGCAACTAAAATCAATTGTAGACTTATTGGTAGGTTAACTTCATTCTGTTCTCCTAATGCTCACTCTAGTTCGGGTATCCTCTCCGAGAAGAGACGGCGGGACATGTGAGCGATAGATTGTGTCTGTGACGTAAATTCAAGATATAATTTATGCGAAGTTGATAGTTGCGGGGGAATGGCAGTAGACATTCAAAAATATTTATTTTAATTTTATTGGTATTTTAATAAAACTTTAATTACATAACAATGGCTGAAACGCGTGTGCGAAGTTTCCAGATGATGCGAGCTTGAGTTTATGGTCAAATGATCAATGTGAGTTTGAATTCACCCGGCGAATGATATACAAAATCTTTGGCAGCTTCAGCTCTCAGTCGACCTCATCGGCCCCCTCGTTCTGCCACCAATAAACTCAGAAGCAATTTAAATTGATCTTGAAGAACTTTGCTTCCTCTTACATTAGCGAAGTCTGAGGATAAATTGCAATAGCAATGGATTTGAAAGCTTCTCGAAAACTTTCCGTTGTCGAAATCTTGGATGATTCCCACCATAAGGCGCTGTAAAGCTTGCACAGGCCGGGCCAAAGCATACCATGAACCAAAAAATGTAATTTATGTCTGCTCGATTTGTGCAGGCCAGTTTCTGATTGGCGGAGGTTAAGCTCACCTCAGGCGTCCAGCCGTGATTCGGGAGTGAGCGCTGACTGACTGAAACAGCGGCTGGTAATCGAGCCTGCTCCACTCTGTGCATGTTCCTTAGGAGCAACGGAATAGTTTCAGACGATTACAATCTAGAATTTGATTTCAACAGGGACCATGGGATTGAATTCCTGGGCTCCCTACTTGATGACTTGGTAGAGACTAGATTGAACCCTTCTTTTAGCTATGATTGGTGCACGTCTGTGAAAGGTCTCATTGGCCTCCTAATTACGAAGGTGTTACTCATCTTGGAGCGCTCAACCTGCAATAATTTATAAATCAAGTTAAAACGCTGATCATCGCAGCTGTTAACGTCATTTCAGCAATAAAGAAAGGAGGCCTGAAATTTTCAGGCTTTCCTTTCGTTACTGCTCAAGTAACGTTAATAACTGCAATGAACAGCCTCTTAACTTGATTCATATCTCTACAGTTCAAGTATATATGGCTTTCATATATTTTAACTTTCGTCAATAATTTATTCAGTGAAAGTGATATGTTTTCTAGCGGAAGGGGCGACACGGGAAGCAGCGATGGTTGGTCTGAAAGGGGCAGCACAATCCTTTAAGATGATCATTATTTGCCTTTAAAACGGTTGAGATATGCATTGACTTGACTTGTGGAGGCTCGAAAGGGTTTTCTCTTGTCAACAGTGGGTGTCTAATGGTGAGAGATTTAGGGCCTGATTACATGGTGAGTTTCAGCCCGGGCTGAAATTTGGTTGCGATTACATGCTCAATTTCATCGCAGGTGCAAAACGCAGATTTCCATGGGAAAATTTACTGAGATGCGAAAACGCAATCGATGTGCATGCTCGCGTTCCTTTTTTGGCTTGGGTTGAAAACACTATAGCGATTACATGGATTTTTCAGTCCGTTTGTCCAGACTGAAAGTCCTGGCCCGTTTTCAGAAACCAGGCAAGGATTTTCAGCTCTCAGCTGAAACCCTCTCCAAGTAATCGCCTCTTTCATTTAAAGAGGGTGTCTTTCAGAACCCGGGCTAAAATCTCAGCCCAGTTAACCGGGCTGAAATTTACCATGTAATAAGGCCCTATAAGTTAGTGTCAACCCTTTGAAAACTGGGAATGGCTTGCTTGACCAGTTTCAAGCACAATTATTGGGGCAAACGTAAGACTTTTCAGAAACAGTCTTGGTTATGAATGGTAAAGTGAAGTTCCAGATATACACAGATGAGTCGCAGAAAAATTAAGTTTATGTAAATATCGTATTGGTCTTGTGAATTTGGATACGGCATACTAAGTAAAGTTAAAAAATGCTTCTTGGGAAGTGCGAACTTACAATCCTGGTCAAAACTGTTGGGACAATTCCCGATTTTCCCCCTCCCCCCATTACAATTTTGATTTGTCACGGCGTCCGAAATCAAGATCTGTTCATCGATCGCTCGCACGTTTCAACATTGTCTGGGGGAAAGGGGGTCGCGAAAAAGGCAGCAAAAGAAGAACACGTGTTGCTTATATAACGATAAAAGCATGTACAGTAAATTATCTACTTTTCGCCCAAAATTTGACGTGTCCCGAAGTCTTTTGACGTGGATTGTAGGGTATTAATGCAAGAGGTGTTGTTGACGTCAAATGGGTTAGTGCCACAAGCAAGTGAAATTGAATTTTACAGATGCTGACAGAGAGTATCATGCATGATTGTGTTGTGAAGTTGCTGAAGAGTAACGATGAGGAATCTTTTGAATGCTTGTGCAAGCTTCTTGTTACCATTGGAAAAGATCTGGATCATGAAAAGGCCAAGGTAACTATAATTGTGTCCATGATTCTCTTGGCTATTACAGTGCCTATGGCTATCACCACAACACACTTTTCCACTTTATGCATTTTCCGATATTGTCGAAAATACATGTTTTTAGAACCTTTTTATTGAAATTTCCCTTTTTTATTGCCTTTGAAACACGGGAAAAGTGGTCATACTTTGATCCATAACCGAGCAATAAAGGGGAATGGGTTCGATACCGAGTTGACATCACGGACTGCTTTGGCATTGAGATAGTTCTTTGAAAACAGCGATGCAAATTAATTTGTGACTTCAACCCGGTATTGAACCCATTCCCCTTCATTGCTCGGTTTTGGATCAAAGTGTGACACTTTTCCAGTCTTTCAAAGGCAATAAAGAAGTGAAATTTCTTTCAAAAGGTTCTAAAAACAACACAATGTATTTGCACGATTTCGGAGAAAAAATAAATTGGAAAAGTGTGTTGAGGTGTTAGGCACTTTAAACCACTTCCCCCATCTGCCTGGAGATTTACATCCATTTGAGGGTTTTACTTGTATTTAGATTATTAAGGTAATTCCCTTGATAATGACGTAGTATCCAGATGTTTGTCAAAATTGGCACAATTGATATTCATGCACAGCAATTCAGAAAGTGCAAGAAAACGATGTTGCCACCATGCTTGTTTTCGCGCTGCATGCCCTTTATTTTAAGCGTTTTTTTTACTGAAATACGCGTGAAGCGTTCGAAACTTAATCATCAACCAGAAAGAATGTTTTTATATAGGTAAAGGTACTGAATATTACTGAAAACTTGAGCCTGCTTCTTTGTCCGGGCTAAGTTCTTTAATTTAAGTGATTTCAAATTGCTCAGTCTTTCAATGCAATGCAAGCAAATTAGACTGCTACATGATCACCTCAAACTACGTGTCTGGCTCCAAATGCAGTTTCACGGCATTTATATTTGTATAAATACAGAAATTGCTCGAGTACTTGGTCAGACGCGATCATCGATGATTGGAACATGTTTCTCTGTTTGTTTGTTTGTTTGTTTTTTTTTACTTTTAAAGTTTTGAAAACAATTTATTCGAAATGGCACAAAAAATTGTAATTTCCCGGGTTTTTCGGAACAACTTGAAAGGAAACTTTGCTCTTTGCTTAAAGTGCAATGCAATAATCATTCACTCGAAAGACGAGCTTGTTCACAAGCTATCGACAGATTAACAGTTTGTAATATGTCGAACAACGGGTGGCTTTGTGGACTTAACTAGCCAAAGAGATGGCCTTTCCCAGCAAAATGGACTTATGATTTACGAACGACTTATGGACGATTTTGTACGTTATCAACATCGAGATTATTTCGCGGAATGAACATTTGGATTTCATTTCGCAAAATTCACATTTTTCTTTTCGTTTCAATTACCGGAGCAGAAATTACGTAAACAAGCGAAACAAGAGACATCCCAAGTGACCAAAAACACAATGCTTTCCGGTACCTGCAGAAAGACCCGTTAAAAGTTCTTCGGTTACTGGTCGATGCCCATGGGGAAATCTTGTACGCTACACACTGTACGCTATGCGTGCCTTTTTTCGACATTGTTTTCATGGCATATGGCATTTGGGACCAGCCATAAGGTGTTAGTTGCTGAACACATTTTTATCTTTTGCCTCCAGCCAAGGGTTGATCAGTACTTTGCACATATCAACAAAATCATTTCGGCGAGGAAAACTTCTTTCCGTGTGAGATTCATGATGCAGGACATCGTGGATTTACGGAGCAATGGCTGGGTGCCTCGTCGTGAAGACAAAAATCCCAAGACAATAGATCAGATCCATCGAGAAGCTGCCGACCAGGCTAAGAAAACTCAAATGGCTATTCAAATTGCTAGGCAAGATAGGAGATTACAACAAAGAGGTGAGGATGCAGTGAAAGAAAACTCGTACAGTGTAGTTTTGTAATGTGTGGAAAGAGTATCTTCCAGACACCTTAATTGTAGTAACTATAACGATCCCTTTTCTCGCACAACATATCATCAAATGCCTTTTTCCCGAGGATGCTTCGCGATTGGAATAAACTACCACATTCTGTTGTGCTGGCCCCAAGTCTAGAAGCCTTCTAGAGTCGGTTGTGGGTCTGCCTTCGTGACAGAGGCTTACCAAATGTTGTACAATTGTTAATTGTCACTAGCATTGACATTGTTTCATTTGACGCTTCCACATTTATTTCATGTTTACACCTGCACTTCGTATTTCTTATAGACCTTTTTGCAGATATACAGCGGCCATTTTGATTTCTATTGCTTCAAATAGCTACTTTATGGGATGCCAAGTATTTGCCCCCTGAGCATCCCATAATGTCTTTCGAAACAATAGAAATAAAAAATAGCCGCCATATTTGCAAAAAGATCTATAATGCATGCTCACAAGAATCTTCTTATGAGAAGGAGGTGGGCTGCATGGTAAGAAAAGAAAAGAATGTATAAATTTTCTAAGAAGTCAAGGGCCTGATTAAGCTTATCTGGATGATGTAAAACTTAAATTGCTATTTATTTAACAAAAAAGTTTCAAAGAATTTGTAGGCTTTAGTTTTCAGCATAAAATTACACTATCAACGCTTTTTTGATGGGCAAAATAAAGCCTAATATACCATGGTTGGTATTTGATTATTTCGGATTAGTATTTAATTTATTAATTACTATTAGTGTTATTAATATTAATATTTATTATTATTTAATTTCGGATCCATCCAATTTATTGACTGCACACCTGGGTCTAGGACACTTAGAATCCGTTTGAATATTGTAGTCTAAAGCGAGACATGAATGGAAAAGCACAACTAAGTAGTGTTTGAACTCGGAGACGTGCACTTCCTTGTGCAGATGAGTATTGGGTATGAACTCCTCGATTAGGTCGGATTCAAATGCGTTTAAGGGAAATGACTAACTTGTGACGGTTGAATGGCCTGCCACGAAGCCCTGCTACATGCTAGTCGTATGTCAAAGGAGAGGCAGGCCGAACAAGTGGCTTTTGCTGATCGTTTTTGGGCGAGTGAAAACTGATCCGGGCGAGTGCATTTTGAGGGTCACTCGCCCGAATGGCGAGTGCTCTCAAAATTAAGTGTCCAACTCTGCATTTGATAAGGCAACTAGACGCTCCATGAGCGTACACTGGGTTGCTTTTACTTTTACAGGGAAGTTTGATCACATCACCCCTGTGTTGATTGATCTTCATTGGCTTCATGTATACTATAGGGTTATCTTCAAGTTGCTTCTGCTCACTTATAAAGCCTTAAATGGTCTGGCTCCTTGCTATCTGTCTGATCTTCTTTCCTATCGTTCCTCTTGGTACTCTCTTCGCTCTGTTACAAATAAACTTCTTGTTGAACCTAGAGCTAAGCTCACCACTTATGGTTTTCGGTCCTTTTCATTTGCTGCTCCAAGACTTTGGAATAGGTTACCTTTGAATATTCGTTCTTGATCTTCAGTTGCTAGTTTTAAAGGCAGACTTAAAACGTTTCTCTTTACATTATTCCTTGATAATAGGAAATTTAATTAGTTATTTGTTTTTTTTTCTTTTTAATTATTTTCGTTTTTTATCGACTGGTTTGATATTTCTTTCATCATTTGATTTTATCATTATCATTTCAATAATTGTTGTTTGAAATAATAAGAATATTTTATAGATCGTTTATAGAATTAATAATATATATTGTATAATAACATTCCATAGAATTTAGGGCTTTTAAATCGTTTTTATTGTAAATTACTGTAAATTGTAAAGCGCCATGGACAGCGATACATGGATATGAGCGCTATAAAAATAAAGTTATTATTATTATTGTTATTGTTGCATGTGGTACGTGTTACATAAAAACAGAAGGCACTGAGTTGGGTGGTATTGTAGCGTTTCAGTTAATTTTTTCAAGTGGGGTTCATTAAGACCAATTGAGATGTCGTGCCAGCAGAGGCCCTTTGGCTCCCGCGTTTAATTATTTTGTAATCTCCTGTCCCATTTTGAGGTCTTTTAGTTTTTTAAGCTTTGGCAATAAATAGGAATAACATAACACGCGCTTGAGTAAAACTCACTCGTTTCTTTTTTAAATAGTCAGCAAATTGCTCTGACGTACGTTTTCCTGCATGTCATGCAGTTGCACTAAGCAAACGTTTATTGCACACACTAAGGAAGGACTGAACATGTTGTTCCGCTTCATAATTCCTCTTCTTTTCTGTTTAATCTGATGCCAGGTGAAAAAAAAAAAATGTCTTTACGTTTGCACCAAAAAGTACCGTAAAAGCGTGGAGTTAACAATAAAAGACAAATCAAAGACAGTTGACAAAAAAATATCCTTTTCTGATGTTGAAAACTTGGCTACCTATTAATCATTTGTCAGGAAGAAAAAATTCCTGTCTCCTCGCGTATCACAGTTCAACCCACGTATGCAAATTTGTTAAGCTCGAATATTACACAACATATCAATTTACAAAGGAAAATCTCACAAAAACCTTTTCCAGCGAAAAATTTGTTAAACCAAACGACATATTTTCTATTAGAGACAAAAAACCCTTCCTGTTTCATTGCGTGCGTGATGACAGGAATCCCTATCGTGTCAAATTACCATACGCAACAAAATAAATTTCAGAATCAAACCCTTCCTGAAGAACCTTTTCCTTGAATAATTAAGCACAAAATAGACAACAAGCTTTCTTTCAAATAATTCTTGACTGTCACGTTTCCAATTATCTTTTTACCTGAAGACTGTGCAGAGTTGAGCACAAAATAAAAGATAATAATTGGTGAAATTTCGTATTGTGACCTGTCCACTTTAGTGAGTTGTCCGGGGCGAGATGTTTTACAATATGTACGTACTCGTATGTTGTTGCTGTATGGCTCTTAACTGGTTTTGTTCCCACCAGGTAACACAGGCGGACGTGACAGTCCCCGCTCAGGAGCCATTCCCCAAGCGGATGAAAGCTGGACTACTGTAGGCAGAGGTCCTAGGAACGTTAGTGTGGATCCTAAGAAGTTTCAAAACATCAAAGTAAGTACAATTCAGTTGTGTCTATACTACTTTTCTCTTGTTCTTGCAGTGGTTTGCTCTGCTATAGTAAGTGGATGAGTTGCGTCATTTAATTCGTGACTCGCACTCGAACAAAATCGTCAGACTTAAGTACTTTACTGTACTGCAAAACAAAGACATTGGCCCAGCGTCCACGGGTTTCTTTGCGCAACGGAGATGTGGCGTTGAGCAAGAGTGTGAAGTATTGCATGGTGTAATTATTGTGAAGAACAAATTCCGCTTGGTGGCGATGCTCATATAAGTACTAATGAAGTGTTCTCTTTAAAAGCGTCCTGTGGATTCTGAGAATATCTCTCTTGGACCAGGCGGCCGAGGTTATGGAGCATGGGCAAGAGGAAGTAGCGGGGGATCAGGAGCAGTGGGTGCTGGTGCCGGTCCATCGGCAACTGCTTCGGCGGGTTCCTGTATTGCTGCCTCCTCAGCTGAAACTGATAACAGACCAGCCAACAGGTGAGAGCGTCATCGCAATGCTGCAAGTAAGGAGCTACAGAGGATTGCAAATCTCATTTATGTGTCTTGCGTCGTTGATTTCATTGGTGAGTTTTGGCAAGGCGACGTCAGCAATGACCGGAACGTCACAAAACAATACGTGTAATAAAGTTAATAAAAACAATGCTTCTTTACGCCCTGTGTGTCTCATGTTTTGCCAAAGTTCTTTGCTGTTTTTGCTGCTCTTTTTTGTGACAACGAAGTGAATTGACAAAATTTGAGGTTTTGGAGAAGACTTGTACAATCGACAAGAAATGTCAGTTTCCTCTCCAAACATCTGCACCGTTCATACCTTCTTCATTCCTGAAAAGGTGGTACACCCTTCCCAAGCCGAACCCGAAATGCATACAATAACGTAGAGGTCTATTTTCTGGTGACTTTTTTCGTCGAATTGGTTTAATGTGAATTAAATATTGCAGGGATTCGGCCCTAACTGGTGATAGGAAACTATCGGCCCCAGCAAGAGCGAGCTCCAGTGATTCTCGGCGGCAAGAACCGCGCAGTCCTGTGTCTGGAGGAGGAAGGCGAGGACCTTTGCCACAAGACGAACGAGAGAAGGCTGTCGAAGCTGTTCGGGCGGCAATGCAGCCAAAGGTTGGTAGCTCTGATCAGAACAAAAAAAATCGATATCTTCAGTAGTTTTTTTGTAGTATTTGAGTCGTTTCAAGAGGCCACTTACAGTTCTTATACAGAACATCTGGAAATGAAAGCGAGTTAGATATATTAGGGAGCTTTAGCAACCAGGTCCCAGTTGTTCGAAGGGTGGATAGCGCTATGCACCGTAGAACTCAATTAGTTCTGCTAGTGTTTATCCGCCATAGTGATTTATCCAGTGGATAGCGTTATCCACCTTTTGAACAACCGAGACCAGAAATCTGACGTTGTCATTTGATGGAATGTGTCTACCTGAGTTCCAAAGCTTTTGTTTTAACATCTGTAGCATGACATTGTCCTGTTAATTAACTTATAGAGGGAAAGATCAACAGGTTTTATTAACATATCGTTAGCATCGTTGTTGGTAAAGCACGTTATAGATTTGAACAGGTTGGAAGAGAGAAACTGACAGACAATTGTCATCAGTTAGCCCAATCTGCATATCTCACGCTTAAATTTGTTTATTCGTTTGTCAAATAGGTTCGTAGCAGGGGTTGCCTCTGTGTAATGGTTGACCAAGTTGCTCTTTTTATTTCTTAGCTATTATAGTGACATTTAGTGTGGTATTACGGCAAACGGCAAGCGGCAGGCTCGCCAAGAAAATCGAAGGAACTAGTGTGATGTTAGCTTTTTTTCTTACATGTAATGTACAGATATCGAGCAGCTTCTTAAAAAAGATAGACAAGTTAGAATGAGATTTTTTATGCTTCCCTGACAAGCAGGAGCTTGTCGTTTCTCGTTTGCTGTTCACGTGGACGCAATGCTAAACCTCTTTATTGTTTGAGTTATTTTCTCGGGTGTCACAGGCTCACTCAAATTTCACTAGGCGTTCAAGTTGACTCAACTCACAGCCATTAAATCAAAAGAGATCCTGAAAAAAAAAAAAAAAAACATATGCACATTGAGAGTAGTATGCAGACATCTAAAATTTCCTTGTGCAACTAACGGAGACTGCTGATTTTTGCGAATTTTGAATGATTCGCG
>NC_090871.1:46961172-46963672 GCF_036669935.1 Montipora foliosa | reverse complement strand
GAGAAACGGAGAAGTTCTTTTACTCAGATATTCTTAAAGTTCCAATTTCAAATATTTCGGACGTCATTTGAAATCAGAATCCTAATACATGTAAAAGCAGTATAGCTCGTGCGCTGGTTGCTGATTTTACCGTGGAAAGGGTTATCACAGTCAAATAAAAACGTAAGGTGTATTTTTGACAATTTTTTCCCTCATCGTGATTTAGAGTCCGCAAGATGTCCGTGCATTTTTGGACACATCCAATGTAACTGTATATACTTTCTTTGACGATGCGGACGAAGCCAGAGAATTTGCCAAGGACAAGGTATGTACCTACTTACGTCAACTACAGTTTACTCGGTCTTTGGTGTTTTTACCTAAAATGAGCTGTTGTTTTTCTTTAGAGTTACGTGTACATCCTATAGGGTTTTCAATAGAACCGGCTGGTGGCGAAACTCGCCGGTTATTTCACTTGACTTTTTCCGCGTAGTTTGAGTTGGAAGTTACCCCAACTTTTTGGAATAACATGAGAAACATGCGCTGCAAAACACGAATATCGGATCGGCAAAGCTTTGTGCATCTGAGGTCTGCAAATCTCGTCGAACCCCTTTAGAAGTGCGCGCCTACTCCTTAAATTTCTCTACCCACTCGCTTTGTTGTCGAACATTCTGATATTGTAAATCTTAACTTGTATCGTGAGAAAGAGGTGGGAGACTTTTCAACCCGTCTCTGAGTATTGTAATACAAAACAAAACCAATGGTAAATGAATGAATTTTGTTTTGTTTTCTTAAAAGAATATCGAATATGCCTTGGGACCGTCACCTCCATCACAGATTACTGGTTCAACCAGTGCACATTCAGCCGATGTAGAAGAAGAACTTAGGACTGTCATATTGAAGAGAAAAGCGAGGAACGAAGAAGTGATGGACTGGATTGATGTAAGCAGACTTTTTTCGCCGCAGAAAGTAACAAAGGTTTCGCATAGTTCAGATCACTTTTGGAAAAATGTTGGTTAAATCCTCGATTTCTTTAATTGTTACTGAAAGGAAATTTGCTTAAGGAGTCTCGAACCAGTTTCAACGCTTCCAAGTGACCCGATTTCCAAATGCCGATTTATACCTTTGGAGAGGAAACTCTCCACTCCTCAGTAGGAAAAGGAGTAGCTCATGTTTATGAGCCCCCTTAACTAACGATTAAATGTGCAGATTTTTTTTCAACTACAAGCAATGAAAGACCTGAGCGAAATGAGCTGAAGCTGTAATTTTGAGTTGCAAGTAGAGAAATATTTTCCTCCTTGACTTCTTAGCCTTTCAGTTGCCGGAAACTCTCGGCATTCTTGTTGGCGTTAACTTTTAAGACTTGACAATCTAAAGACAAAAACTGTTATAGCTAACCACTCGGACTTCTTTATTTGCTTTGTTCAGAAAAATGTTTTCCCCTCGAGCACGAAAGAATCTCCCTTCATTCGAGCCTTGGTCACTGTTGTTTGTGAAGGAGCGTTGTATGAAGGTAATTGTCCGATATATTGTGTGGGCTTTGCCTACATCTTTAAAGTATTTTGTTAGCCAGAGATGCGCACCTTGCTCTTCTCCCCAAGGTCAACATCGCCTGTTTATAGGAAATCAATTAATGTCACAAAGGGTCCGTAAACTCTTCCCCTCAGTCAAGTGAAGATCAACAGTTGGCTTGACCTTAACCTCTTCTCTTCCTGTAAAAATAGAAACGTTTCGATGACACGCTCATGCTCGTCGTGGTTCTGTAGTATTTTCTCTTACATGTGAATGAATGCATAAACTGTACCTTGGTGGTAAATCATTCGAACTTGTTAGTAACCGGAAGACCAAAGGTCCAAGGCGTGGTAGAAGCACTGGAATGCTTCTTTATATCATTTGAATGTATCTGGAATGTATTTAACTGTACCGCGCACCGGTGGCTCAGTTGGTTGAGCATCGGGCTCCCATGCGGGAGGTCGTGAGTTCGACTCCGGCCGGACCAACACTCAGGGTCTTAAAATAACTGAGGAGAAAGCGCTACCTTTGTAATTACATCCGCAAATGGTCAAGACTTTCAAGTCTTCTCGGATAAGGACGATAAGCCGTAGGCCCCGTCTCACAACCCTTTAATGTTCACAACCCAGTGGGACGTAAAAGAACCCACACACTATTCGTACAGAGTAGAGCATGGAGCTCCCGGTGTTGTGGTCAGGCCTCATTTCATTCATTCATGTGCTGGGTCGCTAATGGACTGATAGTGGCTACGAGCGGGGCCTACATATGCTGATGTCCGATCTCACCCATAGATCCCTTGCTTATAAAGCGCATTTGAATATGTCATTAGAAAATGCGCTATATAAATTCATTACCATTACCACAACGTGCAGGATCAGAGTTTTGTCGCCTCACTTACTACCTTTCGAATTTGACACCGTGCCGTATTGACATGTTCCCAAGTCTAGTTTCATTGTCCCCTCTCCCAATACCTTGCACCTTTAGCTAAGTGGTAACTGATAAATTCTTATCT
>NC_090871.1:46913672-46931172 GCF_036669935.1 Montipora foliosa | reverse complement strand
CTTTGTATCAGATGATCAAACCCCGCCCCTACAGCTATCCCCATAACTGGCCAATCAGAGGATGCTATTCTTTTTTCCGGTCACAGCTGTCGATCTCTCACAAGTTCTAGCTTTCCTCCAGCTTCACTGTGACTAATATATTCGGATTTTTTACGCATGTTGTTGGAGCGGATCAGCCTTATGCTAAACAGAAAAAGGATGCGCACATCGCTTTCATCAAACACAGCCGCAGTAGCAGAGAAAAAGTGGAAGCGGACCAATGCAAAAGCTTTCAACAAAAGCACAATGTGGAATGTGCGCAAAAAGCATCGCAAACAAATGGTGACGGCGATATAAGAATGCGGGTTGGTTATGTGAATCGTGTCATGCTGTAAGAAGACTTCTACAGGAATGCCCTTGGTCTTACTACTTTACCGCTACAAGTGTGCATATTCTCGTTCACCAGCAGTGTACCGATAGAGCCGGATTTAGCACCTCTTGATTTTTCTTCAGATGGTTCCGTGTAATTTATTCGCTGATATCCTTCGTCAGAGGAGCCTGAAGGCCAGTTCCGATAATATGATCCTTTGTCTTAATTCCGCTAACCTACCATGGGTCTACCATGCTGCGCATCACTCATATGTTTCTTTGATCCATCCGCTATGTTATCTTTTTTTTCTCTTTTTCCTATTGCTAGCGCCAGACCTCAGATGTTCACGTGGCTTGTGGGTCTTTATTGCTTAATACTTTCTTAAAATACGATTGAATGCCACAAAAAATAAAATATGATGCTTTTATATACAAATACCTCAAATTTTTCGAGAGAAGACAATTATTGGATGTTTCCCGCGAAAAGCGCTCGGATGGTCTTCATATGCTGTCAATCAAAATGAACTTCCACTTCCGGCGAAAAACAATATCTCTGCAAAATTTGATCTTTTTACATACTACTTTTGCGATCGACAGGTGTGACCTTAACCTTTAATTAAAATTATAAAAAATTGAAAACTTTTTGGAAGATTTTCTACCATGAATTAAAGTGCCTCTTTGTACTACCCTACTTATCTTTCCCTTAACGAATTCCATTATTCTGAAAATATCAACTTCCATTTTTGCCTGTAATTTCAAGAACTTTAAGTCTTGTACCCCAATATGACATTTCCAGTCGTTCTAGTTTTTGTGCTTTTGCCGTTTTCCGTTTTCCTACAACAGGTATACATTTAATAAAACACTCTCCAACTTATTCGTCTGTATGACATCATACGGCACACTGACTTACAACTGGTCTGAACTGTGAAAATGAAAGAAGAGGTCTGAGCTGATAAAACAGCTGTAATATCAATAGCAATTACAGCGTCGGACAAAGTTGTTGAAACACGTTACAATACCTTGCCCTCCCACAACGTTGTTTTGCCAAATGGGCTCAGGGTAGAGAGATCCGTGAATGTTTCATATCTGTTTGTTCGTGTACTGTTCCAAGGAATGTTGATAGAGACTCTAGAAATTTTGTTAACAGCGGCTGCCTGTTGCTTGCTTTGATCAGTGTATCGCACGTGAACGCCTGATTGGCGTCTTGTTGAAAATTCTCAGCGCTGATTGGTTGCCCTTGAGTTGTTTATTACGCTGTAGTCACCTTGGTGTTTTTTTTTCAAAATGGCCGCAAGCCATTTTGTCAAGTCGACAGACGAAGAAATAAATTGTTTCAAGGAAAATGCATATTTTCAATTTCAAATAATCACCTATTTAATTATACTAAAACAGTTATTCGCCGATATTCACCTCGCCTCTCGGTTTTTATTTAACAATTATTCGCTCGGCGAGGTGAATATCGGTGAATAAAAACCGAGACGAAGTCAGATCAGATCCAGAACTGGTGTCTTTCTCGGGACAGGTGAGACATCGGCCATTTTCCTGTAGGAAGCATTTAGAATCTCCTTAATCGGGAAGGCCAAGATGTCGGCGTGCTCCTTGAGTAGCCAGTTCGGGATCATATCTGGTCCGGCAGCTTTAGTGGGGTTGACTTTCAGTAGCGTCCTTTGAACGCGTTCTTCAGAAACAAGTAGGATCTGTGTAACATCCTCTAGAAGGAGACCTTCAAGTGGAGCTGGCAACTTATATTCCTCTAGAGGTTCGAGGAAGACTGAATTCCACTCGGGAAAGGTCTGAAAAGTGATCCACATTAATTTGACTACACAAATCGTCATTCTTGGTCTTTGCTCCACTCAGACCCTTCACTTCGTTCCACCATCTTTTAGGATGTTCATCCTTTAAGATGTTGTATCCTGGACTCATAACACCTCCCTCTACAAGTTTCCTCTCGCGGTTTACTAAATTTCTGTAATGCTTGAACACAGTAGAATCCGAACCATACGCCATCCATGGTGCGTCGGCTATGCACACGCGCACTTGCTTTGCAGACATTTAAGTATCAATTCCGGTGAGGATAGCTTGCTGAAATACGGCCCACTTATCCTCCTAGCTCTCAAGCAAAGCGAACAATGGCCAATCAATACTGACTTGTTTGTGTTTACTTTCTCAGACGTTGCAGAAGTGGTGGGAGGGTCAAACGCCTGACATCCGTTCAAAGCCAAAGAGAGGAATAAACAAGATAAAACAAGCCTATGTATACCAAAATGGTAATGAATTATGTAAATTGGGTTCTCCTCTAGGGATGATATCTGCTTACAAACATTGCTTTTGTTATTGAAATGTGTAAGCCACAGAAACAAATTAAAAAGAGCCTTTGTCTCGATATCCAATGAGACTCTGGTTGGTACATTAACGACAATAGGTGATGTCAACGATATCTTCGCTATAGAACAACAGATGCACGGAAATTTTCAACTTAAATCTCAAGGGTATAAGGTGCGTTTGTACATGATGGTCCCCAGTGAGAATAGGCGTTAGAACTTGACATGTCTTGACACAAAAATGCAATGCAAACCTAAATTACTTTACTTTCAATTAGTCATAAAGTTGAAGTTGCTCTCTGCATCGAGAAACATGCTTGGATCGCAAATTGTACCCATCTAACCCTACCCCTTGCCTCCCCGTAATAGTCATGCCGACCAAAGCCGTGAATGTAGACACACAGTACTTTCAAAATTGTCGTAATTAGTTTTCACATCTGCAGCTCGTTTAATTGTAAAAGGGAGCTTTTTGCCACGAGCAGGATTTAGCTCTTGCTCCTTTTCACCTTCGGCTTAGTCCACGGGAACTCAGAAACAACAAATCAGTGGACTTCTCACTTGCTTTTAATTTGTCTCCTATTTTCACAGTTTTTCTTAGGGTGTCTGTTCTATAGCGAGTTGTTAAAAGCGCTTCTTGAGATCGAAATATCTTTACTTATTAGTGCTTCTGGTCCAGGTAACGCATCGTGATTGGTCAAAGGATTAGAGGCTTAGAACGCAATAACGTCAACTACAAAAGTGCTTAACACCAACTACGAAGGTGTACCTACGACTGCACAAAACGTGGCCCACGCTAACAACTTCCAAATTACAGTGCCGTTAGACCTTGAACAAATTAATTAACGACCAATCGCAGTGGTTGGTGGACCAGGATCACTGACCTAAACTTTCCGGATGGAACGTGATTTTTTTTGTCAACTAATAAACTTATAGCAGAAACCCATAAGGGTTGAAACGTGTAACGCGCGTTCACAGCTTCCGAATATTCAGTGAGAACTGATTGGTTGAATGTTTCAGTGCTAAGTACCATATTTGGAAACCCCTCGCTCTTGTTGTTCCAAATATGGTACTTAGCAAATTGAATTTTCAGAAGCTTGTTTCCCAGCACACAAGGGGCCGTTACACGTTTCAACCCTTATGGGTTTCTGCTTATAGTAACAAAGACTCTACCATCCGAAGCAAGCAAGGGATTAACTAAACCAATTAATGTACCTGGTTAAACGAAGCCCTAAAACTAATAACGTCAACGCGGGATTAACGGTCAGTACGGTACCGGAGTTTCTACAAGAATGATAGTACTGCAGGGTTGTTTCCCAAAAGTACAACAACAAGTTTAGCGTTACAGCTTTACCAACATACACTAGAGACTAGAAGTACAGCGGTTGCACAACAATACGTACTAAAAGCACTTGTCAACGTAGTCCTTTAGTATCTCTAGTCAATTAACCGAAATTGGTTATTTTCAAATAAGAAATATATCGTAGTGTGTATAGATATAAATTAAATTGCTTACGAGGTCAGTTTACGCAGGAAAGTTTCCGTGAGAGATGTTGGAACGCCTTTGTGAGTAAATTAAGTTGTGTTTTCTAGTACGTGCATTTTGCCTGGCAACAGTGTGGCCCATTCGTTGAAGTGGTCACGTCCGTTTCCTAACATACTGTTTCATCAATGTTTCATAACTTTAACCATAGTTAATAGAGTGGACTGGTTTGGAAGCTCGGCAAACATCAAAGGAGCAAACAAAGATACCAAGATTTAGGTTGGAAAGTCCACGACGGTGCACAATCTTTTGTTTTGCGCTCATACACTATGCATGAATTACGTAACCAACACGTTTCTGTTGGCTAGTTCCTCAGTACGGAGTAAACAACTATTGTGTTTTGTGCACGGTCAAGGCCAGGAAAGAGAACAAAAACCTACAACAAAGAAATTTGTCGGGTTTCCTAACCATTCCCCTCTATTAACTATGCTTTAACACAAGATCAAGTCCTTTCTGAATTATCAATCGCACACTAATAAATGTAAAGATAATGTCACACTACTAGAGGTGACAAACATGCTTCACTCTAAAAAGCCTTGTGCCTTGCAGCACCATTTGTTACGCACAATTAACTTAAGCTGCGGAAACCTTTGTTTACGCACAATTAATTTTAATGATACAACAAATAAATCATTATCATACATAGGTTAAAAATACCGTAGTTGCAGTCAGGTATGATAAAAAGAATTAAAAAACTTGTCACTGACTAAAAAACTTATGTAGAAAGGACGTTTCGGTCAAAATACTATGACCTTTTTCAGCATAAAATAGCTTACGAATACAAAATGAGTGCTTAAAAAACCGTAGAAACGTCACTTGGGATTGCCAAGGGCCTTGTAAATGTCCGGAATGTAAACGTGTTCATTAACGGAATTAGGTTCGCGAAGTGAATGCCACGCTTCTAAAAATAATCTTTTTCCCCATTGCGGACAACGGTCAATGAAGGTCAAAATCGTGATTATTCTCTACGCAATGTTGGGTCAATGAAGAATTCTTATCTCCTGTAAAAATCGCTCTTTTGTGTTCTCTTGTTCTAGATCTTAAGGCCCTTGATGTTTGACCGATATAAACTTTGTCACAGTTTTTACAATTAGTTTTATAAACGATTCCTCAATGTTGCCCCCAAACCCGTAATGACCGTCGGCTCCATTTTAAGAAAACCTAACGACAAATTTATTAAAGAGCTATCAACAGGAGTCATCTATAAAATTAATTGTAAAAACTGACAAAGTTTATATCGGTCAAACATCAAGGGCCTTAAGATCTAGAACATCAAGAGAACACAAAAGAGCGATTTTTACAGGAGATAAGAATTCTTTATTGACCCAACACTGCGTAGAGAATAATCACGATTTTGACCTTGACGACGTCAAGGTCATTGACCGTTGTTCCCAATGGGGAAAAAGATTATTTTTAGAAGCGTGGCATTCAATTCGCGAACCTAATTCCGTTAATGAACACGTTTACACTGTACATTCCGGACATTTACAAGGCCCTTGGCAATCCCGAGTGACGTTTCTACGGTATTTTAAGCACTCATTTTGTATTCGTAAGCCATTTTTTGCCGAAGAAGGTCATAGTATTTTGACCGAAACCTCCTTTTTACTTTTACTTCTTTGACATAATTACAGTGCAACCGGGAAAACCGTGAACACCTAAAATATGTCAGGAATGCTTATTGTTTTTAAGCCAATCATGTTTGAGGACTTCACGCGCCAAAATCGCAAACTGAATAACCGTCTGCGGTTTAGCGATTGGATTTCGTATGCGTAATTGGACAAAAACAACATTCCTGACATATTTCAGGTGTTCACGGTTTTCCCGTTCGCACTGTAATATGTTTACTGAACACTTTGTTCCAATAGTCAAAGAGAGTTGACAGTACGTGGTGGCCACCAAGTGAAGCCTCTGAAGGTGGAATTGAAGAAGAAGAAGAGGAAGAGGAAGAAGCAAAGACAGAGGTATTTTGTAAACACACTGTTCATTTTTAACTTGCTATTTTATTATCTTTTGAATACATGTAACTCAAAATCACAAGTTGCTTGGAGCCTTTCAAGTAACTTTACACTAGGCCCAATTCAAAGTTTTGCTTGTAAAGCAGTGTTCGTTCATGTGCAAAAAAAAAAAACCGTAAAATCTCGTGTGTTAGGGGGTACTTACTTGAGACTGGGACGAGCGCAGACCGGCATTAGTTCGTATCGGCGTCCATACATTTCTTTTTATGCGCTTACATGAGACCGGCCTGATGAAGAACTCATACTGGTCTGGGTTCGTACCGGTCTCATGTAAATCACAACAAATCTCAGACCGGGTTCAGAAATTTCAAGCCCGTTTGCTTTTGGGTCAGCCATATATTTATTGGAAAAAACATATCGTTTTATCCCGAAACCAGGCACTAATCCCTCCGGTTTCGTGTAAACAGCTGCAAAAATTTCATACCGGTACAAGTTCATACCGGTCTGAGGTCGTCCCTGTCCCATGTAAATACCCACTAAATGAGTTGCACCCATGGAAATACTGCACCCCAACCTCAGACGTTCAAACTAAAAAAAAAAAAAAAAAAAAAATGGGGCAAAGCCTTTGTAATACCTGCAAATACCGGCTGCAGGTGTAATCGAAAGGCTGTTTGTGGAGGAATTGAGATTCCTCTTCCTGCATGGGAGTTTAGCTGTTCCAGTGGCATGAACATTTGACAATAATTACATGAGCTCTTACAGAACAAGACTCACCAATGAAGAACCTAAGTCACAAATGGCTTCTTTAGGAGCCACAATTCAACTAAAAAAACAGTGACCATCAACCATGTTTTATTATTCGTTTAATGTTTTTTATACTGTTTTTTTCTCATACTAATTAGGTCAATTTTCATTCTAAAGCCCGGATCTAAGTTACTCAGAAGATAATGCGCATCCCTGATTTAGCATCAACTGTTTTTATGCGAAAAGATGTGGCATTTGCACAGGCTGTGGCGGTAAATAGGTCACTGTTGTAATTTGCTGTACTCTGTTCCTCAAAAAACTTGAAGGAGAGGCGAAAGTGCAGTCAGTTATGGTAGTTAAGGTTGTCACGAATTATTTGCATTGAGTGACTTTTTTTTTTTGGCGCTATCGTTTTGGAGCGCGCCCGCATCACATGAACATTGAACCTTGAATTTTGATAAGGAATTTTTCTCGGTGCGAAGTGTAGTAGCTGGTTTTGAAGCCCGAACATATTGTTGAATTAAGCAAATTATAAAATTCTATTACAAGTGGTCCTTCGAGACGGATGTGATCGACCGGCCTGGAAAATTGGCCAAGAACAAGATGATTCGCGAAGCACACAAAGGACACGTCAGGAAAGTGCTTCTCAGTGTAAAAGAAGTTCTTTGTGAATTTGATGGTTTAGCTGTTGCAAAGGACATGGTTAAAAAGATCATTATTACGCTCAATGATAAATTAGAGACCTGAAAATCACTGGACGAGTCAATTTTTTACTGGCAGTAGAGGAGCCAAGCATCGTAATTAAAGTTGAAGAATCGGAGGAATTTCGCGCCGAAATCCACGGCGCGTTGGTGAAGTTAGAGCGATGTCAGACCATGGAAAATGAATCAAACGAACCGACTCAGAGTAATCTGGGTGCTTTAACTCACGCTTTTAACGCGAATTTACTGAAATTGCAGATTAAAAAGCTTTCTTTCGGGCAATCCGAAAGAATGGCAGTCCTTTTGGAACTCGTTTATTTCAGCGGTGCACACAAACAAGGCACTCAACAACGTCGATAAATTCAACTATCCGAGTAAAAAAAAAAGTAAAAAGTAAAGTGGTGCATTGATATAGCGCCTTTATCACAAACGTCTCAAAGGCGCTTTACAATGATCAATTTACCCCCAGCGGATTGGAAGCATATACAGGCGCAAATGGCAGCCGCTTCTAAGCAGTCCATGCATGCTGGTACTCATTTTACCGACCTCGGAAGGATGGAAAGCTGAGTGAACTTTAGCGGGAAAGAAGGTCGCCAAATATTCCACTCTCGGCAGAACCGGGAATGGAACCTGGGACCTTAGGGTTGGAAGGCAGAGATCTTACCACTGCGCCAACCCCTGGTTGAGGGTGCAGCCTTGTCATCCATAACAGGACTGGCACTGACAGAGCTTAATTACGTAAATGCTATTGATATCTTAAAGGGTCTTAAAGGAGAGATTTGGAAACAAACAGCTCATTATCAGTTCCCATATGGAAGCTCTTTTGTAGTAGAAACTTGTGTTGTTACTGTCAGACATCAAGGGCGTGCTAGCTGTACTTGACAAGTTGGAAATCCAAGTAAGGGGTCTGCAGGCTTGTGGAATTGGATTGGCACAGTATGGTGCATTATTGATACCGACTTTTATGCAGAAATTGCCTGATGAATTGCGACTGATAGTAGGCCGGGAATGCAAGGATGACTGGGTGCTTGATTCTGTGCTTTAGACCGTGAAATCTGAAGTGGAAGCTCGGGAAAGGTGTAACATTCGTGTATCCTTTGAAAGGTCGTCTCTTAGGAAACTATACAGCCCATAAAACTTCAACACAACTGGCAGTGCATTATCGAGCGGAAATCGAGCGGAGTTCAACTGTTTGTTTTGCAGAGGTAACCACCGAGAAGCTGAGTGCCGTGTTGTGACAAATGTTGACCAAAGAAAAGATATTTTGAAAAGCAAGGAAGGTGTTGTGTTTGTTTAAGTCGTGGAGGGCATTTGGCTAGGGTCGTCATCACCTTGCTCTCTGTGATGGTAGAAAATCGAGTGTCAGTGCAATTCTGTAAAGGAGGGTGTGTAGTCTGCGATGCATATCAGTTCAGGAATGCCTGTATTTCTTCAAACCACACAGGTTGTTGTATCGAGACCAGGAATGGAATCTACCCACAGTTTGAAGGTACGTGCTAATTTTGACACTGAGGTACAGAGGTCTTATGTTTCTCAGGGAATTGTGTATGAATTGAAACTAGAGTCTATTAAAACAGAAGCACTAAGGATTGCTACTTTTGGTAACCCCGACCTGTAGTTACAGGCAGTTAATCTCATTGAATTAGTCCTAACTAAGCCAGAGACAGGCTTTGAAATAACATTGAATGCATCCTCAGTTTCTCGTATTTGTAGTCACTTACAAGGTCAAAATCTTCATTTGGGGAAGGAAAACTACCCACAGTTGCAAAATATTGATTTTGCTGACACATGCCCTGTTGCTGGTCCCATGCAGATTGATTTGTTGATTGGTTTAGACTACATCTGGAATTTTTTTTACGGTAAGATAATACGGGCGGAGGAGTCAGGTCAAACTGGTCCCGTTGCTGTCTCAATGAAAGTGGGATGGGTGTTGTCAGATCCTGTAGTAAACCTTCCCCAAGAAAGGTTGTGTAACATTCAGTTTTCATCGTTTCCCGTATTAAGAATAGATTCAAGAGAACCTGAAGATACCCTGCCGATGGAATTGCAGCGACTATGGCACTTGGATTCTGTTGGAGATACAGTCCATGAAGCCTTTGAGAAGAATTTGAGTTTTGTAGAAGGCAAGTACAGTGTGTAGTGCACTTGCCTTGGAAGGAGCACCACAAGCAGCTTCCTGATAACTTTGAGAACAGTATTGCCCGATTGAGCACACAGTTGAAACGCCTAAGGAGAGAACCAGAGTTTTTGATAGAGTATGGTTCAGTCGTTCAAGTTCAAATGCAGAGTGGAATAAGAAAGTTGACAACATGAATGTCCAGATGTTGGATAGGTACATTACTTACCCCACCACGGTGTGGCACGCAAGGACGCTCTTACAACTAAGCTACGTATTGTGTTTGACGCTTCATCAAAAGCTACCAAATCCAGTCCAAGATTACATGTAAATGAATGCCTTTACTCAGGGCCAGCTTTTACTCCTACAATTTGTAAGATCCTTCTGCGGTTCAGATAAATGAAGGTAGCCCTGGTGGGTGATTGAAAAGTCATTTCTAAACGTTAGATTAGGTAAGAGGATCGTGATGCTCTGCGATTTATCTGGGTCGATGATCTGGAAGAAGGTGACCAAGTATTGGTGTTGTACAAGTTCTCTCGTGTCGTGTTTGGCGTTAATGTGAGCCCGTTCCTGTTGAACGCTACCTTGAAGCATCACATCAGTCAGTGCAATGCAGATCCAGAATTTGTGCAAAATTTGTCGAACTCGTTGTGTGTAGACGATTTGGTTTCAGGAGAACAAAGCTTGAAAGGAGCGTCTTTACTTTACCAGAAGGCCAAGAAGTGCCGTATCAGAAGGTGGTTTCATCCTAAGGAAATGGGTTTCCAATTTGCCTAACATTCTTGAAATGATATCTGAAGAGCAGCCTGGTATTGATGAGAGCAGTCCTGAATCCAAAGAAATAGTGGAAGACACCGAGTCTAGTGCGAAAAATTCGATGGGACACTTTGAGCAGCTTGATATGAAAAATGAGGTCAAGGTACTGGGTCTCAACTGGAACTGTGTTACTGACGCATTTATATTCAAATTTGAAGCTTTGTTAAGGCTTGCAGAGGGTCTGCAACCAACCAGGAGAAGTTTGTTGAAGGCCACCTCAAGTCTTTCTCATCCGCTTGTAATTCTCAGCCCAGTTCTTGTACAGATGAAGGTAATCTTTGAAGCCCTTTGTGAAAAGAGAGTTGATTGGGATGGGCCGCTCCCAGAAGCAGCGAAAAACTGTGGAACAGGTCTTCACGGGGGAAGGTGTCACGGATTATTTGCATTGTGTGACACTTTTTCGGCGCTGTTGTTTTGGAGCGCACCCCCAATCACGTGAACATTGAACATTGAACATTGAACCTTGAATTTTGATAAGGAATTGCGTAATGTAGAAATCGGTTTTGAAGCCCGAACATATTGTTGAATTAAGAAGTCATAAAATTCTATTTCAAAGGCTTCTGATTGTAGCTCTTTGGTAGTTTCATGCTTAACTTAGTTGAACCTTTCTCTGATAGTACTAACCATTCAGCAACCAACTCTTTCACTTGTGTCAGTTGCATCCCATCACTAATATGAAAATTTTAAAAAGGAAGCAGAACATCTCCCTGCTATTTTGTGTTCCATGTTTTGGAACATTTCTTAGTGGAACGATCTAAATTATTCAACGTTCGAATAATATTGCCTTGCTCTTTTCAAACTGTTTGACTTCTTTATCGTCCTAATCAGACTGTCAGTGCTGACAGAGTCTAATGCTTGATGTACATACAAACAAGTGACATTTTGTTTTTCAAGATACAGTGTAGTGACAAAGGGAATAAATAAGTTAACTCGTTAGATGAGACCGGGTTTAAGCTTTGTTTAATTTTGTTAATGAGATAAATGGTCTGTTAATTTAGTTGAAAAGAAGATCTGCAGATTTTGTTTCCTTTCCAATAATTGTTAGAATATTTTTCTCTATATTTTTATTGTTTACATTTTTTCCAGGACCTATTCCGTAAAGTTAGAAGTATCCTGGATGAGCTCACCCCCCAGAAGTTTCAGAAAGTGACACTGCAAATTATTGAATTAGAGATTGACACTCTAGAACGTCTGGAAGGTGTCGTCGATCTTATATATGCAAAGGTTTGTAGTGTTGTTGTGTTAAAGGTATACCGGTAATGGTCATAAATCTGTGACGTGTACGTGACTGTGAAGTAAAAAATGAATAATAATTATTGTGTTGATAAAGCCGTGATTTTAGTGACTGAGACTGCCTTTCTCCGGCATCAGAACCGGAGTTAAGGTTTAGGTTTATATACCTCTACAACCACTGATTTACACTGAGAAAAACATTTATGCAGAAATTACAACGTAAGGTATTTAAAATTATGCCAAATTTGTATTTTTTTCTTTTTTACATATATTACAACATTAAGGTAAACTACAGATTACAATACTGAAAAAAGGATGCAAGTGGTGAGGAGGCCTCAGGAAGCCAAAGGTTTGTACAAAGAGGTCCCCTCATGATCTAGGTACTTCATTCAAGGAAAGACCGTCAGGACTACTGACTACTTGACCACTGAAGAAATTGAAGCACAAAAACCGACGGTTGCAAGGGCGAGGAAGTGAACTTATGGAAGAGGACCGACTTCAACTAAACTTGCAGTGAAACGAAGATGGGCTCCTAGAGAGCAGGGCCCGGTTGTTCGAAGGCCGCTTAACTTTTGTTTCAAGTTTTAACTTTTTGGTGAAAGTTTCTTTTGCTTATTTTTGTTTTTCAAGATTGACTTCTTCTAATGTAACGTTTTGCCGAGTATGAGCGTGCACTTGGTAGTAGAGAAATAAACTCCTTGGTTAATTTTTAATCTGGGATTAGCGTTAATCGGCTTTTGAACAACCGGGCCCAGAGGAAGATTGCAAGGTATACCGTGTGGCACGAAATTTTTGCGGGAGTTTATTTTTGCGGATTTGTGTTTTGTGGGAACTAATTTTTGCGACCAGGTCAGCTTGTTTTTTTCTTAATTGCTGGGAATTAATTTTTGCGATTGTCAGAAGTCCCGGGAAAATCACTGATAATATTTCGTTTTTACTGAGTAAGTGCGGCATTAAAGACGCTCTCCAAATGGAGTAGCCTCAGATGACCTTTCTTGTAAGTATTCACAGTGTGCTGAACGTTCAGAACTTTAACAGGAATTTCATTTTACGCATTTCATTGTTTACTTTACATTCTTTTTATTGTATTAGTGACAGCTTTGCTCGTAAGTTTAGTCGTTTTGTCTCTGAACGAAAGAGACAAGCTAATTGAACAGACACGCGTACGGTTTCTTGGTACTGTTATTTTGGAGTAAATTTTTGCGGGGAAAATGTTTGCGGTAATTTTTTTTCGCAGGAACTTATTGTTGCGGATCGTTAGAAAAATTGCAGGAATTAGAACCCGCAAAAATTACGTGCCACGCGGTATATCCAATATACATTCCAGATGGCACGGCCTTCGCAGAGAAGTTCATAAAAGCAACTCTCTATAGGGGAGTAGGTCTTACAATTGCCAAAGTGAGAGAGCAACATTGGATACCCCGCCTGCGAAGGCAAGTCAAGCAGTGCCATGGTTGTAAGCGTTTTGAAGCTCCTGTTATGATACCACGTCAGAGAACAGAATGAACAGGTGCATTTGAAGTCGTTGGCGTCGATTTCGCAGGCCCTATTAAATACCATGAATCGTCACGGAAAGAAAGGAAAGCCTACTTAGTCCTATTTGCATGTAGTTTAAGAAGAGCCTTGTACCTTGAAATTCTGTCTAACGTGGAGACCATAACGTCCCCAAGGAGTTTGAAACGCCTTATCGCTCAACATGGACGACCCTTGACGGTATACTCAGACGACGGACGAATCATCGTCGGAGCAGTGATGTTATCGAAAGATATACGTAAGGAAGAGCAACTTCAAGTCTATCTAGCAGGAGAAGAGATACCTTGGAAGTTCAATCTCAGCCGTGTCTCCTGGTGGGGATGACAGTTCGAGCGACAAATTGGTCTTTTTAAACGATCTTTTTATAAAGCAATCCGTGGAGGAATGTTATCATGGCCTGAGTTGAGTGATACTGTTCTTGAAGTTGAGACACAGCTGAACCACCACGCTTTGTCCTACGTTGAGGATGATGTTCAATTTCCTGTACTTATCCCAGCTAGTTTCTTATTCAGAGCTCCACTCGCCTACTTGAGCAAGAGTCCTCTAGAGAAGAGAGCCTTGATCTACGGATGCGGATGCGTTGTGGAAGCGCTAGAATCAGGAGTATCTCAGAGCTCTCCGAGAGCAACATAGTCATAGCCGAGGAAAGGAAGGAAAGCAGAACTCGCTTGAAGATAGGAGATGCCGTCATTATTTACTCAGAACAGAAAAACCGTTGCAAGTGGCCTCTTGGAATTGTACAACAACTGTATGAAGGGTGCGATGGAGTGTGCGCGCAGTTAAGGTACGTACTGGTAAATCTTCCTTGGAAAGACCTATCCAGCATCTGGATCCTTCATAAAGTTCTGTCCTGTGATGACCCAAGAGATGCGGGATCACTTAAGCTAAATGTTCACGCTCGCGTTTTCCGCCCGAGAAGAGATGCTGCAGTCGCCTCTGGAATTAGTTAGATATTAGTCTTGTATTGATTCAGTTTAATATGTAGACATCTGGAGCAAAAATCATGCAGCACAACACATACACACAGACCTGAAACACAACAAACAACACGAAAAGAATATTTCACACACATTATTGACTGTAATGATTAATTTGCTTGATTAATAAATAGTGTTTTTTTTCACATAAATTATAGTGTGGTATATGATTTAGTCCTAAAACGTGCTTTATAGAAATTGGCCTTTGATGCATATCTTGTATTATATGAATGAATATGACTGGCACAGCGGAAGTATTGATAAAAGATATCTGGTTAGGTAATTGCTTTTTATGCCATCGACGGGAAAATTTGAGTAATTTAAATGCAAAAATGTTGTCGACAGTAAGTAAATCTAGTAGGTTTAATAATGGAAGAGCACTTTCAGTGTGTTTACCGTACAAGATGGCAAAAAATATCAGACGGACAACGTGATTTTGTTTAACCTGAATTTTCTTTAAGTTTGAAGTTGATGAACTGCCCCAGGAAGCAATGGTGAGGAAGTAATGGTGTAGGTCATATTTGGATAGATTAAAGTGTAATAAAGTTGCTTAAGCTGTTTAAGAGAGAGATAATGTCTTAGTTTAGAAAGATTCTGTGTTTCTTGAAATTCTTGAACAGATATAAACTATTTGATTTTTGAAAATATTGAAGGGCCGCAGCCAGGATGAAACATAGTTAAAATTTAAAAAACGATCTCTGGCTAAAATGATTAAAAACTACGAGCTTTCGACTGCCCGAACTGCAGTCTTCGACGGGTAAAATGAATGATAAGAAATCGATGAGAAAATTTAAATAAAAACGTACATTGCAAAATGATGAGAATGTAGAAAATTATGAATATTTCTTAACAAGAATGTTGTATTGTCCAGGTAAAGGGCACGAATTGTTATCTGCGTTAGTTGTCACTACGGTATGCCACGCTTCTAATGTTTTTCTCGTTCTAAAAGAGCCTTTGTCAATAACTGACGCATTTTCGAAATCAATGGCGTGGTTGTTGGACCAAGCGTGATTAGCAATTCTAGAGCCTTTGGCCGCAGTTTTGGTGTTTCTTAAATGTCCTTTTTTTCGCATATTAAAAGCTCCGCCGGTTTCCCCAATGTAACACCATGAACAATTTGTACAGGGAATTTTATATATGACGTGGGTCTGCGATTCCATCGAAGGTCGGAATTTCGGTACTGGGAACTGTTGTAGAGTGGTGAATGGTTTGTTTACAACCGTGACATCGTGTTTTTTGAGGATGCGTGTCAGAAGCTCAGTTACTCCTGTGATGTAAGGGAGAGAAGCGAAAGACTTGCGTGACTCGGTTGGTTCAACCATCTTAAAGAACATTCCAACAAGTTCCTCCGGGGATACATTTGTTGTAGAAGCTCGAGTCTTTCTAGCGTGTATACTTTTGATAAAGCTAGATGGATAACACTGTTAGACTCCAGAGCTGCCTGGACGTAATTAAGTTCCCGTTTTTTTCCTTCAGAAGAATTGGGTAGATTTAGAGCCCTGTGCAGGAAACTTGATGCTGTGCTGACCTTGTGTTGCCTGTTGTGATGGGAATTAAAATCTAAGTATCTGTCTGTATGGGTGGGCTTTCTGTAAACATTAACAACGATGACTCCATTTCTTCGGGAGACCAGAGTGTCGAGAAAGGAGATGTTTCCGTTACATTCGGTCTCAATGGTAAACGAGATGTTAGGGTCAATTGAATTTAATGTGTCATGGACGGCTGAGACGTCGTTCTTCCCGATGATGCATAAACAATCATCCACGTACCTTTTCCAAATTTTGGGGCGAACGGATGAAATACTTATTGTGGACTATTCGATCTCCTCCATGCAAAGATTGGCCACAACGGGGCTGACAGGACGGCCCATCGCACAGCCATGGACTTGTTTATAAATTCTGTCGTTGAACATAAAATAGTTGTTGGACAAGGTGAATTGAAGAAGTTTAGTGATGTCATCGATGTCCAAATTTGTCCTTGAAGGAAGGGTGGCATCTTGTTCAAGTTTCTTTTCTATGTACACACAAGCTTTATCTCCAGGGATTGCGGTGAAGAGTGACACAACATCAAAAGAGACCAAAATTTCATTATCATCAATCTCGATATCGGGTAATTCTTTGGAAAACTGCAAGGAGTTGGCAACAGAGTATCCGTTGTGATTCTGAAGCGGAGAAAGGATATCCGTTAGAAATTTGGATGTGTTGTATAGTGCTGAGCCAATACAGGTGACGATGGGCCCCAGGGGGTTCCCTTCTTTATGGTGCTTAACAGAACCGCGGATGGCTGGTGGTGTGCCGTCAGTTGACTGAAGTTTGCGGTATGTTGGTTCATCTATTTTTTGCTGTCTCTTTAAAGAGAGGAGCATAGCGTTCAATTCACGTTCGATTCGGCGGAAAGGAGATGTGGAAATTACTTCATAGGTGGATCTGTCGTTGAGTAAGGTTTCCATCTTGTTGTCATAGTCAGATCTATCCATGACAACGAAACAATTCCCCTTGTCGGCCTTCAATTTTCTCATCGATTTCTTATCATTCATTTTACCCATCGAAGACTGCAGTTCGGGCAGTCGAAAGCTCGTAGTTTTTAATCATTTTAGCCAGAGATCGTTTTTTAAATTTTAACTATTTGATTTTTCCAAGTCATTGTTTCATCAATTAAGACACCTAGATATTTAATGTGATCTTTCTTTTCTAAAGAATAGCTTGAGCCATCTTTGTTAATAAATTTTATATTAAATGTATGCTGGGTCTTTTTTTTGAGCGGATCTAATAGTCATGTAATTTGTTTTCTTAAAGTTAATAGAAAGCTTACTTAGGTCACACCATTCTTTTATGTTAGTGTCTTCTAAATCTGTAGCATTGCTGTAGCTGGTCATTTGTGGGTTCTCATATTCCCATAACTGCGAGGATCATAGCTTCACTTGATTTCATATCTGCAGTTCCATATGTGATTCAATTCATATATCATTTCATCGTTGATTCATTTCTCACGGGAACATTAGAACCCACAAATGACTAGTTCCCAACGGCAGTGGCTGCATAGCTCAGTTGGTTAAAGCGTCGCACCGGTATCGCGAGGTCACGGGCTCAAACCCTGTTGAACTCCTCAATTTTTCAGGCTTCTTTACGCAATTGCCAAAATTGCGTTCATAACTGCGAGGATCATAGCTTCACTTGATTTCATAATTTTAAAATTCTCCCAGTATTGTTAAGAAAA
>NC_090871.1:46858672-46901172 GCF_036669935.1 Montipora foliosa | reverse complement strand
GATTGTGTTGTGAAGCTGCTGAAGAGTAAGGATGAGGAATCTTTGGAATGCTTGTGCACGCTTCTTGCTACCATTGGAAAAGATCTGGATCATGGAAGGGCCAAGGTAACTTTATTGCCTTCATGATACTCTTGGCTATTAGACCACTCGTCCTGGCCTTTTGCCTGTACCAATGCAAACAATCACAAGCATTTAAGGGGTTTACTTTGGATTATTGTATTAGTGCTCGGTCAGTCGCAATCATCGATGATTGGAACACATTTCTCAGATTTTTTCAATTCTTACAGTATTGAAAACAATTAGTTTGAGATGGCACAAAAGTTGAACACCTTTAAAGGAGACTCTGCTCTCTGCTTAATTAAAGTTCAATGAAATCATTTTACTCAAAAGAAGAGCCTGTTTGCAGGTTATCGACGGATTTGCAGTTTGTGATGAAATAGAGATAATTTTATATCAAACAAAAGGTGGCGAGATTGCGGTAGACAGCAAAATGGACTTACTGATTTATGATCGATTTGCACGTTATTGTCATCGAGATCATTTGGCAAAATACAGATTGCATCTCACGGAATGAACATTTCAATGACACTTCGCAAAATTGAGATTTTGGTTTCTTTAATTTTTCAAATTAAAAGTAGCCATTTCGTATGCTTTTATAATTGCTTGTGTAAAAAGTTCTTCGTTCACTGGTCAGTTCGTCTGGGGAAAATTTTGATCGCTACTCACGTGTATGCTATGCATGCCTCTTTTAGAATCTGTTTTCATGGGATGTAATTTTTAGTTTTTTGGGATCAGTAATAAGGTGTTAATTGCTGTACACAATCTTATCTTTTGCCCCCAGCCGAGAATTGATCGGTACTTTGAAGATATCAACAAAACCATTTCGGCAAGGAAAACGTCTTCCCTTGTCAGATTCATGTTGCAAGACATCGTGGATTTACGGAGCAATGGCTGGGTCCCTTGTCGTGAAGACAACAATCCCAAGACAATAGATCAGATCCATCGAGAGGCTGCCGACCAAGATAAGAAAACTCAGATAGCTATTCAAATTGGTAGACAATATAAGAGATTACAACAAACAGGTGAGGATACAGTGAAAGGAAACCCGTAGTTGTGTGGTAATTGAAAGGGTATTTATGTATATCAATGGCCTAATAACTAAAATTTCGATTAACTTGCTTACTTGACTTTTCCTTCAGTACAAAATTACACCTTCAAGGCTTTTTTGACTGATACAATAAAGCCTATAATATCTTAGCTGGTATTACATGTAAATCCATCATCATTGGTAAATTACCAATGATGTAAGATCATTGGTAATACTGAAACCACAAGTCACTGTGTTATAGCAAACATTTTCATATCAGACAATAAAGCAAACGAAAGTTTTAAGAGCTTTTTTTAGAAACGTTTTAAAATGAGCAGAAAGAGTAGAAAAAGGATTGGCAATTTGATGCGTGCAAAGGTTGAAGTGGAAAATTCTTGTTCACCGTGAACGACTTGCTCAAGCGTAAAAGATGCAGTTTCTCCAGACAAACCGATTCCGATTCCGAGAATGTTTAGGTTTTTTTTTTTCAATCCGACTGACCGACCCAATATCGGGAAACGCATTCGACGGTAAACAAAAAAAAAAAAAAAGGGAACGGCCTTACACTTCAACAAACACCTGCAAAGAGAGCCGGGCCCTTCACGATGCTTTCTTTGGAAGCGAATTGACCCAGGCAAACACGTTAATGAAAATGAAGATTTGGTAGATCAAAGCATGTGATATGTGTGAAGTCGTTTTAAAAATCAGTTTAAAGATTTTGGTCACGTGCTAGGCAATGGGTTCTTGGGAGAGTCCTGTTAATAAACCAATTTTGATATATTAAAAATCAGTCCAAAACAAAAGGCATCATCTTGAGGCTCTGGGGAATAACCTCCTACAAATAATTGTATTTATTCCGCAGAACCTCTAGATGATACCTTTTGTTTGGGACTGAAAGACTCTCTGTCTACCGAGATGCACCGCGCAGACACGGAGGTTTCGTATGATATGAAACCTCCATTTCACCGTCAGTGCGTTTTTCCTTCTTCAAATCATTCGTTATCGTAGCGATCCATCAGGATTTGTTCTTATTCAGTGCTTCTTATTACAGCTACATTATCATAGTTTATTGGGGACGAGATATTTTGTTGTTAAGTGCAATTCGCAAGGATTTCAACGTGGGTTGGAGGACTGAGCAGTTGGACCGACAATCAATTCAAGAAAATGCCACGAGCTGAGCCACTAAAGGCAGTATATTTACGGAAATTTGAGTTCGAGATCACTGAGAGCCCAAATCGATTCATTGAGATACCACAAACTTTTAAATAAAACTGAGTTTGCTGATGATAATTTGCTGATTATCCTTTCGTGGTAAGCAGAGTGACATTTGCAATCTCTTTATAGTTGGATATTTACCTACCGTAAACACCAGTGTATAAGCCGCACCTTTTTGCTCAAAATTTTCGGATCAAATCAGGGATGCGGCTTATCTGCGAGAACATCTAGACACTATGCCGTAAATTTGCATAAATTAACAAGTTTAGCGAAAATTTATAAGTCTGTATAGACCTGTGAAGCAAATTAATAATCATAAAACAATACCACATTACGCATTCATCATTGCTTTTGCGAGTTTGGTGGCTCGTAAAAGAGCCGTTTTTCTTTGAGCGTACACAATGATTAAACCTTCTTCGTAAAAGATCTCTTAAGGACGTTCGCGCCAAAATCTTGCTACGGTGAGATTTTCTTCATTTCTCGCCTAGAGTTAGGTCATAACGTACTTACTCCAAAAATGAAAAAAAAAAGGGAGTCACCGACTTTGTTTCGGAGAAAATGGCAGTGGAAAAATGCCTTAATTTCGAGAAATCGGCATAATAGCGAGATGTAGCCTCGATCATCTGCTCATCCATCGAAAATCATAAAAATAAACTGTTGGAGTGAAAGTTTCCGTGCATAGGTCTTTAGGAGTGAGATTTTTAGATAATTGTATGCCGCTAGGGATGTGGTAAACAGTAGAGTTCATCCTCGACGAGCGTTTTCGTAAGCTCTATCCGTTTCAACCACTACCGGAATTCGATGGCACGAGGAAAGAAAATGTTAAAAAAAGATAACTTCTTACGGTGAGAATTGTTTCATTTCATCATATTTTGTAGATAGTAAGTAAAGTAAGTGATTCATGATTTAAAAAATAGGGGTCACCGATGATCTGAACGAGTAAAATCGATGTGATTTTGCAAAGCTCTTGGAAATTTCGCTTGTCACGCTTTTGCGTGACCTGTCGGGCAAGGACTGGAACCCAAGAGAGGATCGATCGTTGCAGAGATGAAAGGTTTTTTCCGAAAAAAAAAACCCTTTCTCGAGCATAGCAACGAAGTTTTAAGCAGGGGTCATCTTCATTTGGTTGGTGTTTTGTATAATATCTCTCCATTGCCGTCATGCTCATCCTCTGGAATTTGTTTTTTGTGAAATTTAATCGCTGATTGTTTCCACGCAGCTCCCCACGAGGAGGAAAATACTGCTCAATTTTCACGAAAGTAAAGGAAAAGAACTTTAAAAACGTGCATTCACTTTGAACTTAAGTTCGTAGGGTAATAAAAACATTAAAAAGAAACAGCCCCATTAAATTTACGTAACAGTTCGTCCACGAGTTTTCCAAACTTTCAGCCACTAGTCTACTCGATCAGCTACCTTTTCCAGAGCTTTTCCATCCTCCCGCTCACTTCTATTTGAAGTTTCATGATGATTTGGAAATAAATGTGCCATTCTTTTGCCGGCCTGGAATGTTTTCCTCGGCGTTTTTGTCGCCATGTTATTTTAACTGATGCTTGAAAAATATGTATGAAAGTCAAGTAGACCAGTGCACGACTGATAAAACCTCGCGAATATCAGTCGTGCAGTAGTCTACTTGACTTTGATAAATATTTTAAATCAATTTTGACTGATCGCGGTCTTCTCTGATCCAATGCTGTGTAAGGCTTATCGTCCACGGTTTTTGCAAAGGTTTTAAACCTCAACTTCACTAATGCTCGAAGTAATGCGTAAACATTTTACAGTCGCGTTACCTGCGCAGTAACGTTGCGCACAAACAATTAGCGCGAACGTCCTTAAGCGGTTTAACATTGCCTTTCTTGAGCAGGTGAACTTCACTTGGCAGGGAATCTCCATTCCACCCCAAAGTTTTATACAATGCCGATGATGGCCGCTCACTTCGACAAATTGATCCACCACGAGCGAGAATGCCGGGTTACTAAGCTAAAACAAACCGAAACGTTCGTCAGGTGTTGTTGCATGTAAATTCTAATGAGAAATGGACAGGAATGAAAAATACTGTATTAAAAATGCCAGAGAAAGATCAAATTTATGACCTAGTCGGATTTTCATAGTATTAGAGAGTCAAAATTATAGGTAAGAGTTTGAGTATTCTCTGTTTTAAATGTTAGTGAGTTAATACGCGGATTTCTAAATAATGTTTCATGTAACATTTGGATGAGATACTTTTGTTTGGTTGGCAGTTGAAAGCATTCCTGAAAATATTCCCGAATTGAACGGTACACAATTTGTTGTGTGACTGTTATCGGCAACGTTTAGAGGAGAGCCTTAGTGAACAAATTTGCCAGGAGGAGTATATTCAATGAATGGCATAGATGTTTTTTTCTTTATTGTCAAAGACAAGACAAACGAGTACTTTTACCAACAATGGTGATCAGTATTGAATGTACTTCATTGAAATTTGTTTTGTACAAATTTATTGCGATGCAAGCCGTGCGAGGTGACAAAATCAATCCGAAATACCCGATAACATGTTATAAGTCCAAGAGCGGCAACAGCACTTTATTCATTGCAAATATATTTTTTATTCAACTGGCCAGCTTTTCTGGTATTCCTTGGTAGCTTTTTGTCGCTCATTTCTCTGCCACTCATTACTTCACACTGAATGAAAACATAAACAAAAGCGCGTAAAGCATCTCGGTAGACAGAGAGTCTTGAATTTTAATATATCGAAATTGGTCTATTATTGTAGCAGTACACACATGCAATCGCAGAAAATAAAAAAAAAGATGATTCAAATAATGTGCATTGCTACCTTTCAAATTTGTTGTACTGATAATTTGATTGATTTCCCAAATATCAGCTTTATGAACATATCATCATGAATTTCATAAGGTGATCTCGTGTATAACAGTGCATTCAATGTGTGTTTACAGTGATAATCGAGTTGTATACATGCTCATTGCTCCTTGATGGTCGGGTACAAATAGACCTTAACAAAAAACGTGTACAAATTCGGGATACAACCTGTGATATTATTTTGAATCCTGCAGTATCAATCGACTTTTACACAACTCGGCCCAAAAAAACTTGTTGATTTTTTACCAAGAGGTTACGGGTAGCTTTCTTGAAGGATTTTTAGCCGCATTTCTTTTAAGTGCATAGTATTTCAGTGTTCTTTTTGATGTTACAATATGTTATTCAACAACCAGTTCCTTTTTGTAGTCCGAAGTCCAAAGTCTACATTCTGTGACCAAACCTTAGGGTTAAGTGCGATCGTAGAATAGTTGTTCACATTTAAAGCTGTTGTTAATGTCTTGATTTCGATCAAAACCAGTAAACGGATTCTTTACAAGGTTCTACCGTGGTATTTATAAATATGGAATACATAACAATACCGTGAGAATTTTAAAATTAGACGAGAGGTACTTACCTTGAAGTGTAATTGTAATTCTCTGAAGATACACGGAGCATTATGGGATAACTGTGCATTCCTCTTCAGTACTTGAGGTCAGCGGTCACACTTCAAAGCAACAATTGTCATGCAAATGCACCATATATAAGCAGCCTAACGCGTGACACAAATCCATTCTCCTGGAGTGCAGACTGGCTGAGGTCCCCAACACAAAGGGTGGGATAGGCATAAGCCAACACAGAAGGGTGGGAAGCATTATCCCATAATGCTCCGTGTATCTTCAGAGAATTACAATTACACTTCAAGGTAAGTACCTCTCGTCTAATTTTAAAATTCTCTTTCGATACACTCCGCATTATGGGATAACTGTGCGATTTTAAAGAACCGAAGCCAGGGGAAAAAACAAAAATATGTGATATGATAGAAATGAGTGCTTTAATTGTAGACTTGATACAATGGTCTGTACATAAATAAACGTTACTGAATATCTATGATAATACCAATCTGCCTGCTAATGAAGAGGGATTGGTGTTATAGACATTGCAATTATAGAAACGATTAAATGTGCGTTCTGATGACCAGTCTGCCATCTTCATAATTTCAGCTAAAGATGCACCCCTTTAATACAATGCAGATGTAGATGTACCCCTTACACTATGTGGTTAGAATAAACTAGTGTCAATGCCTGAATCAGTCATAACAGTCTAAATCCATCTACCTAAAGTAGATAAGGAAACAGGCTCGTGTGGTTTAACATGAGAAATGAACAACTGAGATACAGTCTGCTCTCCTGACTTGCGCAGGTGTTGTGTACAATGAATACAAAATGTAACAGTGTCTGTTTAGGGCAGAGACTGAGGTTAGTGGGTAAGGATGGAATGGAAACTTCTAAAGGTTTCTTCCCAGGACGAGAAGTCTTTGTTCTGGAAGCTATGACAAATTTGATCTCATCCTCATAAATAGACATATTGTCTAAGTCCAATGAGCACAAAGTGTGTCTTCTCTGGGCCGATACCAAGGAACAAAGTGTCACAGTTCTCAAAGTACTATAGCTCTTACCCTGGTGGAATTGTTCAGCCAAGAAATTAACTAAATGGACTGCATTACCCTGAAGGGGATTGATGTGCCTCTGATCACACCAGCTACTCCAAGTCTTCCATACAGGCTTGTACTGTTTCTCAGTCCCTTTGGTCCATGAGGCACAGATGAGTTCAGTAGCCTGTGTCGAAAGTCCACCTGCCTGCAGCTGTTGGCTGATAAGATCCATGCGGCAAGTTGGAGTCTGTCGTGCAGAGGATGAAGCTTGTTGGAGTGAGCCAGGTGTAAGAGTTGAGGATCTTGAGGTAGAAGTATTGGTGTCCTGTATGACGTTCTCAGAAGGAGGGGGTACCAGCTTTGCGTTGGCCATACTGGTGCAATTAGGAGAAACTGGTCCACATGCTCTCTTTCCATCTTTTCTAGCACTCTAGGGATTAGACAGAAAGGAGGAAAAGCATAGCATTTAAATGGTGTCCATAAAGTACTAAATGCATCTACAGCATAGCAGTTAGGTTCTGGATGCCAAGATATAAAAACTGGTAATTGCTTGTTAAGCCTACTGGCAAACAGATCAATGTCTGGTTTGAAAACCAAAGAGGACAAACGCTGGAAGACTGAGCAATTTAGTGCCCATTCTAGCTTGTCAGAATTTTGCCTGGACATGACATCTGCTACTGTATTGTCAACTCCCGGAATAGATACTGCAGAAATGTGAATCTTCCTAGATATACACCAGTCCCAAATAGTTCTAGACAAAGTATTTAAAGAAGGGGACCTTATGCTGCCAAAATTATTGATACAAGCTACTGCAGTTGAATTATCCACTTTCAGTCTGATGTGTGCAGCAGACTTATACTGCGGAACAAATGACTGAAGTGCGTAAAAAGCAGCTAGTAACTCAAGGTGATTGATGTGAAGATCAATTTCTGACCGAGACCATGGCCCACCTGTAGGAACACCGTTACAGTGGGCCCCCCAACCAGTATTACTAGCATCACTTTCAATGAACAAAGAAATAGGCATTTCATGCAAACATTTGCCATTGTATTGGTCTAAATTGTCAATGACCCATGCAAGATCTAGCTTTGCTTGATCACTGAGGGTAACAGTATCATCAAACGAAGCTCCCAGGTGGAGTTGATGGGACTTACAAAACTCAATTGATTTGTAATACAGCTCAAGATAGTTAATAGCAGGGAAGGCTGACACCAAGAGGCCTGTAACATGAGCTACATCCGATAAGGAGGCTACCTTTTGCTTCAAAAGGGACTGGCAGGCATTCTTGATTTTAAGAACCTTATGGTCTGGCAAAATCAATAGCATTTTTTGAGAATTGACTATAAAACCAAGAAAGATCAGAGACTGACTTGGTTCTAAGTTAGACTTTCCAGTATTGACAATAAAACCTAAATCTGTCAAAAGATTCTTTAGAAAGGAGACATGTTCTAAACATTCCTGATGATTATGTCCAATGATGAGAATATCATCAACGAAGCTAACTAATCTGACACCATGATACCTTGCATGTGCTGTGACTGGTTTAAGAAGCTTAGTAAACACTCGCGGTGCTAGGCTGTAACCAAAAGGCAAGCATGCAAACTGGAAAATTTGATTATTCCAAAAAAACCTAAGATATTTTCTATGAGGTTGCCAGATAGGTATGCTGAAATACGCATCCTTGAGGTCAATAGAAGCTAGATAATCTCCTGGTTTAATAAGGTTTTTGACCATATCAATGTTCTCCATTTTGAAATGAATCTTCTCTACAAATTCATTAAGGGGCTTGAGATTTATGACAGGCCTAAGGTCACCTGTTTTCTTAGGGACCAGAAACATATTAGAAATAAACTGGTCTTTGCAGTATGGTGCCTGCTCTATTGCCCCTTTGTGCAGAAGCTTATGAAGCTCCTGGTCAATAATCTCCTTATCTGCTACAGATAGAATTGGAGGATTAGGAAGTTTTGTTTGTACAGGTTTAGTACAAAATTCCAAATGGTACCCTGATACTGCTTCAAGTACCCAGGGGTCACTAGTAATAGATCTCCAGCTAATGAGAAAATTTGCCAGGTTTCCAGCATAAGCACCTACCTCTACTGGGAGGAGTGCTGCTTTGTAGCTGTCAAGGAATGTGGGTTGCTCTTGGGATCCCTCCTGTAGTGAGTGGTGTTGCTGCGATTCCTTGAGCCTAAAAAATATACTTTTCGGCCTTGACCCTGGTTGAAGCTAGAACCACGACCAGATGTATTTCTTTTATCTCCACGCCTTGTTCCAGGAGAGGTCTGACTAGGGCCGAGTTTCTTCGCCATTTTGTTCACCTCCGCAATTTCTTTGATCTGTTTAGGCAGCTCATCTCCAAAAAGCCATTTCCCAGGAGGAGTATTCTTGCTGCATAAAGAGCGGTAGCTGGGATTCACGAATTCTCTCATTGTTTCCCTTCTTACAAGGGAAAGTCTGAATGATGCATTGCAAAGTAATGTAATAGCATCAACGAGAGGAGTAATGAAGGAGTCGGGCTTCAATTCCGACTTGGTCTTTTGAGCGTTCAAGATCTTTTCTACTAACTCAATAACTGGCTGTACTCCCTTGGTAATACCTCTCTGGGCCTCTTGCAGTGCAAGATCCTTGGTCCTTGCCTGCCTGGCTAACTCAAACCAGAATTCAAGGTTGACCTTTGGTACACACAAGAAATCACAATTTTCGGGTGCTTTGTACTTAGCCTCAATTTCCTTCAGCTTGGAGTCCAATGCTTTTTTCGTACAAGCCTCATTTACTCTTAAGGCTAAGACCTCACTCACTTTGGGACCTTTCGCATCCGAGTCATCAAAGATTGATGGCAGGTCCAGCTCTGCTGCTTCAGCAGTTGAATCAATACATGAAATGGGTTGTGAGGGGTCGAAAGAGCCAGCATCAGTCACGCTGGCGACACGTGTAGGTTGTGACTCGTCAGCCGCCGCTGCTAAACTTCGTTTGGCCAGGTTAGCAACTAAAGGTCCAGAAGCTGGCCTTTTCGAAGCTGTTACTTGGGAGATAAGAGACTTCATTGACTCCATTGACGAAAACAGTTCGTGCAACCCCAACTGGCTTTTAAGGTCTTCAATATCAACCTCAAAATCGTCGATGTTGTCATTCGCTTCGAGTTTCTCGCCCGCTTCGGGCATGTTCACATCGCTCGCTTCGAGCGTAGATATATTTGTAGACTCGTTGAGTGCCTTGTCCATTTCGGTAGTTGGAAATAAATTCCCTCTAAATTAGTACCGTAACCGCCGACAAGAAAGCACGAAAAGGAGAATGGATTTGTGTCACGCGTTAGGCTGCTTATATATGGTGCATTTGCATGACAATGGTTGCTTTGAAGTGTGACCGCTGACCTCAAGTACTGAAGAGGAATGCACAGTTATCCCATAATGCGGAGTGTATCGAAAGAGAATATTAGCCCTGTGAGATGTGTTACTGAGTAATATGATAACCGGATATTGCGTCCAACGAAAACACAAAAACTTGTTTCCGGTCACGTACACAGTTCTTTAATAAATATGTTCCCCTAGTTGTGTGGTCTAGTGGTCATCGCGAGCGCCTCTGAAGTTCGACTCAGTGCCAACAAATGAGAAAATAAGTTAAGAAAATAATTGACCACAGAAATTACCATTGACAAACAAATCTTGTGGTATGCTAGCCTGCACACAGGCTCTCCGTGTGTCGAATGGTGCGGTCAACAGCTGGGAAATTGGAGCAAGTGGGGAAACAGTCGTTCTAATTCCCCAGCTGTTGACTGTGCGCCATTCAATGCACGGAGAGTCTGTACAGGCCAGTGGTATGCTAAAGGAGACGCAGGTTGAACATGTGCTCTTTGCTGATTGCTTGCTTGCTCCCCTGCGACAAGCCCCCCTGCTGCGAGTTCTTCCGCGGACTAGAGTTTACGAAAAGGGATAAATGTAGAAGTACACAATTAATAAGACTAAACGTTCAGGCCCCAATTATTGAAAAGGTTGGACAAATACATCCGGTGGAATAATCACTATCCAACAGTTTCAATCTGTAGAAACCGTGACTATGCACTCTAACGACATCTGAGTGAAGGCATAAACCAAAGCTTGGCCAGCGTTTAATGTCAACTATTATCTTTTACACCTGAGATATTGAGTTTCCAGCTTTCTGATTGGTTTGCTCAGTTTCAGTTATCAGCTCATTTACCGTATGAACTAATATGGAAACTGATTGGCTTTAATTTCCGAGTGTCCAAGCGTTCACAGTTAAATAAGAATTTGATGAGCAATTATTTCATTCTCGCTTGTTGGATATTAATTAGGCTGGTTATATTCAACTCGGTGCTACACGTGTATGTTACTTTCTGGATATTTACTTGTCCAGTTGATAAAGTTATCCGGCCTTTCAACACGTACGTTATGATGCCCAGATGCTTTATAGTAATAAGTACGCACTCAAATGTTGTGTTGCATAGCCATTCCACCCCCAAACCTAGACTACTGTAGGCAGAGGTCTGAGAAAAGCCTTTGTCTATCATAAGAAGTGTGATGGAATTTTCTCATTTTCTCATTGAAATCTCTTTTAAAATTAAGTTTCTATTATCCTACTCTTTTCTGTTATGGAATTTCATTAGCTGTTTGTGTTAATTACTTAGTGTTAATGAAGGTCATATTGTAAATAAGCTCATTATTCCTTTAGTGTTAATTTAGTATAGTATTGAACGTTTAGCTCTGTGGGTGTTGGATTAGCAATCTGTGTCGCGAGTGTTAATTGCTGCAGACAAATATGAGTACGAAATTTAATGCAAAAACTCCAGGAAAAGAGAAAAAGCAGTTGAAAACAGTTGAGAGTGGTTGGAGGCGAAAAGTGGTGGAAAGGAAGAGCCATAAATCAACGATAAAAAGGTATAAAGGTGGTGCAGAGCTGTGTACAGGAAAAGCATAGAAAGTCGAAAAAAAACAACAACAACAACAATGAAACTACTTTGTCGTCGGCCAGTTTACTGAAACGGGTCGTGTTACAGTGCTGAAGATAAGAGAACGAGAGAACTTTGCTGAAGAAAAGAAAAGGTTTCGTTTCAGGCAAGAAAGGACTTTGGTTGGCGGTTTGGATAACAAGAGAGTAATGGAAAGCGTACTGATACTGAAGGACGAACGAACCAAACTGTGTATAATTGTAATTATTACATAATTATTATATGACTAGCTCCGTGAGTGGGCAAGGTGAACCAAATCCCTAATCAGGATTGGCTACACTGGCAAGATGGAGCTATACTGCTTGCTCGGGATTTCTCGCTTGGTCCCAGAAGATCAAAGATCATTTTTTGGTGTTTTATCCCATATAATAAAATCTTTATTGACCCACAGTCTCGGTCACAAATGTTGTAACACAGACGGCAATTTGCCCCCTCTCCCCCTTCAATGTTGATGTTTATGGGTTGGAGAGCAAAAACCAACCGGTAAATGCAACATTGATTGGAGGGAGGAGGAGGGGTACGTTATTAACAGCCTTGATGCGCTTCACTTGCTGTTCAAGCGAAGTGTTACAACTATTTATGACCGAGATTGTCTGGGTGTTGAATGACGCAATTCAGATAACAAAAAGCGCCATAAACAATGTATTCTGTAACGTTCGCTTTTATAGGACTTTCGTTATGAAAATATGTCGAAGCATGTTTAGCTACTTATAAAATTGATAGAAAGAGTTGACTTGTTGCTAAAAGGGAAAGATATCTTGTAGATTTACGAGCGAAAAGCTGCACAAGCGTAATGGCCTTTAATTGAACCCTGTTTCGATATTAAACGTCACACGGCCAAGAGCTTTTTACTGAAGCCACGTTAAATTGAAGGACTTTTCGATAGTAAAGTTGCTGAATTTTGTGATATTTCAACAGCAACGATTGAAAGAATTTCCAAAAGAAATAGGAACACTCCCGCGTGTTTAAAAAATTCGTCAAAAAGAGGGCGTAAGTTCAAGCTACTGTAAGTAACACACTGAGAAGGCACCTCATTTGCGGTCTCAGGTTCCTGCGAAAAAGAGACAGGACTTTTACCTGTAAAAGAATAGACACTGTGCATAATGACCCAAACGAGGGGTGGTGGTACCAAGTATTATTTATTACCTTAACTCGTTTTCAGCTCCATAGCGTACAACAGTAAATGTTCTCCTTTTGGTGTGTAAACAAATTCTTACACAGGTGGAGTAGGTAGAAAAAAGGTTGTTGGTTTCATCGTAAGGTTGCAAGTACTATTTTCAACGATTTGTCTTCTATTTTTTACTTAACAATCAATTGTCTTGTTGTTTTGCCTTTTAATAGGTATTGAATTATAGCTCTGCAAAGAAAAACTTATATTTACTGGTATATTCCCTTAGATGAAGGACTCCACCCATTGATTTGTAGAAAATTGCTTTTGTGCAAACAATGAACATCACCATTGTGATCACGGTACACCGTCACCGTTTCTTCCAAAATTATTCACGCTCCCTTTAAATCGGTCTTCTTTGCCTAATTGTTTACTAGAAAATAAGCACTAGAACACAACTTAACAATAGCGAGATGTTCAAGCCATTGGCCTTTTTGTTTTTGCAAAATTTCAACGGTACACCATGGTGATCCGTTGTCAGTAAATTAATTACAGTCTACTGAAATTATTTAGCAATGAACGGATCACCATGGTGTACCGTTGCAAATAAGCCTAAGAAATGCGCTGTCGTGATTTCTACTAATTGTGCTTACACATAGTGATTACTACTAGTTTAGAACGATTAAACTTCCTAGTTTTTTCAAAACACAAAGCCAAAATTAAGATGAAAATGATGGTGATCCGTCAACGGTACACCAAAATCCCGTGTAACCAAAATAGGAACAGAGTTTAGGACTGGGGATAGACTAGTTCAGGAAAACAACACTCAAACGAACTTGCATCATTCCAGTCTCTTTCATCCAGACAAAGGAAAGCTCCCCCTCAGCGGTACAGAAGATAGGAGGGAGTGTCATAGGCGTATCTCCTTTAAACTGAAAACCCGCATATGTAAATGGCCTTGGGTGCTCGCAGTTGAACCTAATGGCCTTCCAATAGTAACACCGAACCATGCCATAAGACGATATTTGCTGTTCATCTGAAGTAATTTAGAAATACGACTTCCGCCGCTGTTGTACCTACCCTGCGAAGGTTGTACTTGCCGGGTTGCAAAATGAGCTATACATATATGTAAGAAGACTTAAAAGAAACGTTGTACCTCAATTCGGTGGCCCTTTCAAATGCAAAATGCGGTATTTTTCTCTTCTTTTTTTCAATTAGATTTGGACTAATCGGTTATAAAATACGCGACTCGCGCTTGACGGGAATTCAATGTTCCAAGTGGCACAGCCCTTTCGCCTACCGCACCAACTGCGCCGACTAACGCAGTCTTCCTTTATTATTTTAACTGGTAGCCTTATTTATCAGTAGTTATCAGGATATACAACTTGCCTTTGGAACCTTTTCAAACCTTCCTTTACAGCTAATGGCCTACTTTCACTTTGTGGTGATTCTTTTCTGATGAACACATCAGTCTCTCAAAATATCACTAGTGTCGATTTTCTTTAATTGCTTGTGCAAACAAATACAAAAACACAGCAGAAAACACGGAAAATCTGTATATCACCAAACGAGTCTACATACTTTATAGTTTACTACAAAACCGTTAATACTATCGCCAAAATTCTATTTAGCGGCAACTAACATTGCTCACAAGCCTACCACGATAACTTCAGCAATCGTCACATCACTTACGGCGCTGAAAACAATTATTCCTAATAAATACAGTCTCGGTCACAAATGTTGTAACACAGACGGCAATTTGCCCCCTCTCCCCCTTCAATGTTGATGTTTATGGGTTGGAGAGCAAAAACCAACCGGTAAATGCAACATTGATTGGAGGGAGGAGGAGGGGTACGTTATTAACAGCCTTGATGCGCTTCACTTGCTGTTCAAGCGAAGTGTTACAACTATTTATGACCGAGATTGTCTGGGTGTTGAATGACGCAATTCAGATAACAAAAAGCGCCATAAACAATGTATTCTGTAACGTTCGCTTTTATAGGACTTTCGTTATGAAAATATGTCGAAGCATGTTTAGCTACTTATAAAATTGATAGAAAGAGTTGACTTGTTGCTAAAAGGGAAAGATATCTTGTAGATTTACGAGCGAAAAGCTGCACAAGCGTAATGGCCTTTAATTGAACCCTGTTTCGATATTAAACGTCACACGGCCAAGAGCTTTTTACTGAAGCCACGTTAAATTGAAGGACTTTTCGATAGTAAAGTTGCTGAATTTTGTGATATTTCAACAGCAACGATTGAAAGAATTTCCAAAAGAAATAGGAACACTCCCGCGTGTTTAAAAAATTCGTCAAAAAGAGGGCGTAAGTTCAAGCTACTGTAAGTAACACACTGAGAAGGCACCTCATTTGCGGTCTCAGGTTCCTGCGAAAAAGAGACAGGACTTTTACCTGTAAAAGAATAGACACTGTGCATAATGACCCAAACGAGGGGTGGTGGTACCAAGTATTATTTATTACCTTAACTCGTTTTCAGCTCCATAGCGTACAACAGTAAATGTTCTCCTTTTGGTGTGTAAACAAATTCTTACACAGGTGGAGTAGGTAGAAAAAAGGTTGTTGGTTTCATCGTAAGGTTGCAAGTACTATTTTCAACGATTTGTCTTCTATTTTTTACTTAACAATCAATTGTCTTGTTGTTTTGCCTTTTAATAGGTATTGAATTATAGCTCTGCAAAGAAAAACTTATATTTACTGGTATATTCCCTTAGATGAAGGACTCCACCCATTGATTTGTAGAAAATTGCTTTTGTGCAAACAATGAACATCACCATTGTGATCACGGTACACCGTCACCGTTTCTTCCAAAATTATTCACGCTCCCTTTAAATCGGTCTTCTTTGCCTAATTGTTTACTAGAAAATAAGCACTAGAACACAACTTAACAATAGCGAGATGTTCAAGCCATTGGCCTTTTTTTCCTTCAAAATCTCAACGGTACACCATGGTGATCCGTTGTCAGTAAATTAATTACAGTCTACTGAAATTATTTAGCAATGAACGGATCACCATGGTGTACCGTTGCAAATAAGCCTAAGAAATGCGCTGTCGTGATTTCTACTAATTGTGCTTACACATAGTGATTACTACTAGTTTAGAACGATTAAACTTCCTAGTTTTTTCAAAACACAAAGCCAAAATTAAGATGAAAATGATGGTGATCCGTCAACGGTACACCAAAATCCCGTGTAACCAAAATAGGAACAGAGTTTAGGACTGGGGATAGACTAGTTCAGGAAAACAACACTCAAACGAACTTGCATCATTCCAGTCTCTTTCATCCAGACAAAGGAAAGCTCCCCCTCAGCGGTACAGAAGATAGGAGGGAGTGTCATAGGCGTATCTCCTTTAAACTGAAAACCCGCATATGTAAATGGCCTTGGGTGCTCGCAGTTGAACCTAATGGCCTTCCAATAGTAACACCGAACCATGCCATAAGACGATATTTGCTGTTCATCTGAAGTAATTTAGAAATACGACTTCCGCCGCTGTTGTACCTACCCTGCGAAGGTTGTACTTGCCGGGTTGCAAAATGAGCTATACATATATGTAAGAAGACTTAAAAGAAACGTTGTACCTCAATTCGGTGGCCCTTTCAAATGCAAAATGCGGTATTTTTCTCTTCTTTTTTTCAATTAGATTTGGACTAATCGGTTATAAAATACGCGACTCGCGCTTGACGGGAATTCAATGTTCCAAGTGGCACAGCCCTTTCGCCTACCGCACCAACTGCGCCGACTAACGCAGTCTTCCTTTATTATTTTAACTGGTAGCCTTATTTATCAGTAGTTATCAGGATATACAACTTGCCTTTGGAACCTTTTCAAACCTTCCTTTACAGCTAATGGCCTACTTTCACTTTGTGGTGATTCTTTTCTGATGAACACATCAGTCTCTCAAAATATCACTAGTGTCGATTTTCTTTAATTGCTTGTGCAAACAAATACAAAAACACAGCAGAAAACACGGAAAATCTGTATATCACCAAACGAGTCTACATACTTTATAGTTTACTACAAAACCGTTAATACTATCGCCAAAATTCTATTTAGCGGCAACTAACATTGCTCACAAGCCTACCACGATAACTTCAGCAATCGTCACATCACTTACGGCGCTGAAAACAATTATTCCTAATAAATACAGTCTCGGTCACAAATGTTGTAACACAGACGGCAATTTGCCCCCTCTCCCCCTTCAATGTTGATGTTTATGGGTTGGAGAGCAAAAACCAACCGGTAAATGCAACATTGATTGGAGGGAGGAGGAGGGGTACGTTATTAACAGCCTTGATGCGCTTCACTTGCTGTTCAAGCGAAGTGTTACAACTATTTATGACCGAGATTGCAGCTTGTTCGGTCAAGATGACTGGATATTGGCCTCGTTCTTTTTTGCATGTTTATGGACGTCTACTTTATTTCGGTCTGTAAACAGGCAAAAAAAGAACTTGGCCAATTTGCAGCCATCTTGATCTGACCTCACGTTTGTCAATAACCCTTATTATCGAGTTCGTATAGCACATCAATCCGTTAGGCATTATCCTCCTGCCAGGGTGACCCCAGCAGTAGGGTGACCCTACCTGCTTGTAAACACGGCCTAAGAAATAGCAATCTAGTGGTAAAATAATTTAGTATTAGAACATTTCTTTTCACATTTTAAGTAACTTAGACTTGTTTTTTTTTTTCGTAAGTTTTGCAATAAACAGGGCTTTATTTATGCTCTGTGTTGTGGGTTCGAGGGAAGGGGTTTTTGTAAGTTTATATTTGTATCTGTTCTCATTTTGTTCACACCTCTCGTCGCTGCGCCAGTGGAGGACCCACGTCACAAGAGGTTTCAAAATATCAAAGTAAGTCGAATTCAATTGTATCCAGCCAACTTGGGTTTTGTTTTTGATGTGGTTTGCTCTGCTACTGTGAATGGATGAGTGGTTTTCGTAAAGAACGAATTATGATTATTTTACAAGCATTGTACTTTGTATGAGGCTGACAGATAAGCACGTTGCTGAGAGTGCATATCTTTCGTAGTGTGTGGGGTAAGAACATTTAATTCGTGACTACTAACTTTGTGGCCTCGGAAACTTGTGAGGTACTAGCACTCGAATTAAAGCTACATTACGGTAATAACAATCTGAGATGTAGGAAGGATAAGTGGGAACAAGGAGAAGGCAAGACAAAGAGTGCAGGCAATGCAGAAGACAGTTTTAATGGACAGTGAGATGCACTTTTATTACCCAGACTCAAGTAATTTATACGGGGTGTAAGTGCTGGTGCTATCGTACCAATTTCATATTTGTATGTGTGGCATGATAGGTGCTAGTGCATATCTGTGGCACTTTTGCATAGTGTAACACCTTTCCCCTTTTGGGAGATTAAAGTTATTAAAAACTAGTCATGTCTGCAAACATATCAACTCAAATGGTGATGTTCAATTGGACTTTCAAAAGAGTCAGTGTCTAAATGGCTTCCTAAAATGTTCATTCCATAATAATTAAGTCTCTGAAACTTGAAGGAATTCTATGTTGCTTTGTTGAGTGGTGAAGTGTAGGTGTGCGTTCTTGTTCCACTGGTTCACCCACGGGTTTCTTCTGTTGTAGGCTCACTTTCAGGTGAATTTCACAGCAGTCAGCTCTTCCATTATGTTTGTGAGATGGTTCAACCATAGTTAATGCATGGAGATGGTTATGAACCTCGACAAGTTGTTTTGTTTCATGTTTTTTTTATTTTTGGCCTTGACGATGCACAAAAAGCACTTTTTTTCAAGAAGATAACCAATCAAATCTTTCGATTAAATTATGCGCAACTAATTTGCGAACCCCTGCGAAGCAAAAACAAAAGATTGTGCACTGTTACGGTCAATTCAACATCGATTGCGACAAACATTGTTCTCGCTTTTGAAGGTTTTAATGTTTCATAACCAGCCCCTCGGTTAACTATGATTAAACTTTCACATCCCTGATTTATTTGTGATGTCTCCAGACTGGTCAGATGCTGTGATCACAAGGCCATTAATTCCCCATAGATCCATGGTTGGTGCTTTTTTGTAGTCTTAGGTTTCACATACACTTTGTCTCCTGTGGAGAACTCTGTATGTGTCACCGAAACCCTTTTGTTGTACTGAGCTTTGATCTTTGTATTCTTTCTGTGATATTTTTATACAGTAGACTAGGGGACACTGTCTGTGGAATAAGTTGACGTAAGGGTGTGGGGATGATGTCTTTACGTCTTCTTGACATAAGACGTTGTGCTGGTGAGTTTCCGTATCCCTGCCGAGGTGTGTTTCTGGAAGATAGCAGGACCAAATAGGGGTCCTCATGGCACAATTTTTTCAGAATGTTCTTTGCAATTCTAACTGCTGACTCTTCTTTTCCATTTCCCCAGCTGTATTAAGTGTTGTTTTAGCGTGAACTTTGGACTGTATAGGGCGTGCGCAATAGGAACTGGGGAGAGAAGGAATAAAGCATTTCAGTTGTTTATTGACTTAGTTTCGTCCTGTGTCTTAAAATTGGATAACGGTTCATGGTGTCAGAAGTGGTAGCTTCACATTAGCTTTGAACCTTCGCTACGCTTCCATCCAACTGTGAATTATCCGTTGAGTTTTTTTGGAAAGCAGAAACAAAAAGGACAAACGGGACAAAGACATGCCAACCGAGCACGAGGTTTCTCCCGGTGCGATTTCCTCACAGCAAAACCCACCGCCCATAGCTCAAGCACTGGAAGCCGCACCAGAAATCCAACAGGTCACAAACTTTCAAGTCCCTCCACTGGAGAAATTTCCATTCGAGCCGGAGGACTGGCCGAAATGGATTCAATGATTTGAACGATTTCGCAAAGCCACCAGCCTCGAAAAGTGAGGCGGCAAAAACCAAGTTAACACTTTAATTTATGCAATGGGCGATCAAGCTGATGGCATTTTCCTTTCATTTGAGCTCACAACTGAAGAAGAAAATGATTACAATCAGGTAAAAGGCAAATTTGAAAATCACTTCATTGTGAAAAGAAACATAATCTTCGAGCGAGCAAAATTCAATTCCTGAATCCAACGAGAGGGGGAATCTGTTGACATCTTCATCACAGATTTGTATGGCCTTGCCAGGTACTGCAATTTTGGTGCGTTGAAAGACGAATTGATCCGAGACCGCATAGTCGTGGGACTACGAAATCACAACCTCTCAGAAAGGTTACAACTCGATCCGAACTTAACTTTAGAAAAAGCTAGACAACGCGAATCGGTAAAGCACCAACAAATCATACTTGATGGTAGATTTAAATCGAAATCAGTGGAGGTTGACAGTATCGCTAAAGGAAGATTCAAGAAAAAGGAGAAATTTCCTTCCAAAAACTATCCCGCAAAACCCAATTCAAGCCAAAACTTAAGTTCAAACAACAAACCTTCGAAATGTTCAAGATGCTTGGGAAACCCACATTCAAAGAAAGTCTGTCCAGCCCGTTTTTCTAAGTGGAGAAAATGTCAGAAGATAGGACACTGGGCACAAGCGTGCAAAAGTTCAGTGAATCCAAAATCTGGAACTGTTTTTGAAGTTGAGACTGAAGAATCATTTTTCCTCGGTGAAATAGTAGAGTAGACGAAGTGCAAAGCAATAGCAAGACACCGTGGACGCCACGATATCGGTGAATGGAGAACCATTCACCTTATCACTCGGCGGCCATTTTGGAGTCCGTGGGGAATAAAGGCTTTGTCTTTGCATTGTCTTTGCCCGTCCAGCCTCACATTGAATGAGAGGTTCGACGGGCAAAATCTTTTGTTTGGACATTGAGTGATATGGGTCTATTGCTATTCAAGCTTGATAGTGGTGCTGACGTAACAGTGATTCCACGCCACAATTTTCTCGAATTGAGCTAAGCACGGTTACAACGTACCACCAGGTTTCTATTAGGCCCATGCAAATACCGAATGAACTGGAAGGGAGTGTTCAGAGCTCGTCTTACCAATGAACTTAAGTACATTGAAGAAGATATTTACGTTTTAGAGGATCTGGCTCGACCACTCTTGGGCAGGAATGCAGCAGCCAACCTGAAACTCATACGCAGGGTGTGTGAGTTAACCAGTGACGACTACAAGGCAAAAGTATTGCACAAATATCCAAGGCTGTTTACTGGTCTGGGAAAAATGGAAGAAGAGTACACCATCAGGCTCAAAGATGGATCAAAGCCCTTCGCCTTGTCAGTGCCAAGGAAAGTACCAATGCTACCTTGTGCTGAGACTAAGAAGGAAATTCAAAGGATGCTTGAAAGTGGAGTCATCTCACACGTTGAACGTCACCCTAGGAACGCTTGCAGGAGCAAAGTACATCACGAAACTGGATGCAAATTCTGGGTTTTTGGCAGATAAAGTAGTCAGAAAGTTCAAGACCACTAACCACCTTCATTACACCTTGGGGTCGGTATTTTTTCAACGTTCTTTCCTATGGGATCAGCTCAGGTTCCGAGAAATTCCAAAAGTGCATGGGTAGAATCCTTTAAGGATTGGAAGGAGTTGAATGCAACATTGACGATGTCCTCTGTCATGGCCCTACCCAGGAAGATTTCTGCTGATGCATCATCTTTTGGACTGGGTGGGATCCTCCTTCAAGAGCAAGATGATGAAAGCTGGAAACCAGTGGTAATCATATCCAGAGCACTCACCCCAGTGCAGTGTTGATATGCGCAAATCGAAAAGGAGGCCCTTGCCTTGACCTGGGCATGTGAGCGATGCAGTGACTACATCGTGGGTAAATCCATCATTACAGAAACAGACCACAAGCCACTGGTGCCGCTCCTTACAAAGCGTGCACTGAATGACGTCCCTCCTCGGATACAGCGTCTTCGGATGCACCTCATGCGTTTCCACTTGAAAGAAGTCATCCATGTGCCTGGAAAGGAAATATACGTGGCGGACGCACTCTCTAAAATCTAGACAACCGGTTCTGAGTGTGAGACCACAATAAAGGAACAAGAGATGAACATATATCTCGACAGTGTACTTGACTCACTCTCTGTGTCAGACATCAAGTTACTACAAATCAAGGAGGCTCAAGATGAAGACCCCATTTGTAAGGAGAATAAAGATTACTGCCTTGGGGGCTGACCGGACAAGTTTCATCTTCATGACGCACTGAAACCGTATTGGTCAGACAGAGGAGAACTAAGTGTAGTTTAAGGAGTACTGTTAGAATCATCAAGAATTGTTATCCCATCATCCCTGAGGTTAGAAGTCCTCGACAAGCTACACGAAGGACACCAAGGGATAACTAAATTTTCGAACTAATCGCAGACAAGAAATAACTTTCAAATAGAAACACACAATTTTAAATTTGCAAAACATGTTTCGGATGATCAACATCCATCGTCAGTTGTGAATACAAGTAAACCGCTAGTCGGTGTTATATAAAGATAGCTAATAAAATGCATGAGTACTGATTAAATAACAACGTGAATGTGAGGTAATAGAAAATACAATGATGAGAAGACAATGGGTATTGGATGAGGAAAATTACAATGAAAGTGTTAAATTGACATGATTAACTTGCTTGTTTAATGACGGGTTTTCCCAACCTATGTGTAAGGCCTCCTTGATTTTTAGTTGAAAAGGCGAAACAAACCGACATCTTGCTACACGTGTTCGTGAACATTTAACATCTGATAAGAACTCGCATATCTTTCAGCACATTAATGGGTCAGAAGCATGCAGATCTTTATGCTCAGAGGATTGTTTTTCAATCCTTGACACCGCCTCCACGCCTTTTCAACTAAAAATCAAGGAGGCCTTACACATAGGTTGGGAAAAACCCTCATTAAACAAGCAAGTTAATCATTGTCAATTTAACACTTTCATTGTAATTTTCCTCGTCCAATACCCATTGTCTTCTCATCATTGTATTTTCTATTACCTCACATTCACGTTGTTATTTAATCAGTACTCATGCATTTTATTAGCTATCTTTATATAACACCGACTAACTGTTCACTTGTATTCACAACTGACGATGGATGTCGATCATTCGAAACATGTTTTGTAAATTTAAAGTTGTGTGTTTCTACTTGAAAGATAACTAAATGCAGAGAGCGAGCTAAAAGTTCTGTTTGGTGGCCAGGTTTAAGTCGTCAGATACAAGATATGTTGGAGACCTGTAAAATCTGTGCAAGGCACCGATTAATCAGGCCAGAACCACTCATGCCAACACCCTTCCCTGACCGCCATGGCAAATGAATGGAACTGATCTCTTACTCGATCATATCACTTACTTGATAGTGGTTGATTATTTCTCTCCCTATGTAGAGGTAGCCGCAATGAATAAGACCACCAAATCGTCCGAAGTTATCAGAGCGCTCAACGCGATCTTTGCACGACACTGCATTCCAGAGGAAGTCAGGAGTGATAACGGTCCACAGTATGCCTCAGCAGAATTTACCCAATTCGCAAAGGACTGGGGATTCAAACATACAACAAGTAGTCCCTGTTTCCAACAGGCAAACGGCGAGGTTGAACGAGCAGTGAAGACTACCAAGTCTCTTCTGAAGAAAGAGAAAGACCCAACCAAGGGAATGTTAGCATACAGATCTACCCCACCTGCTTGTGGACACTCTCCAGCAGAGCTACTCATGGGACGGAAAATCAGAACCACCATTCCAACTTTTCAAACAAATTTGGCTGCAAGTTGGCCCGACATCGACAAGTTGCGTCAAAAAGAAGCAGAGAGCAAGGACAAATTGAGGACCAACTTCAACCAGCATCACAGACCTGTTCTGCATGAATTTGACCTTGAAGACGTCAAGATCATTGACCGTTGTTTCCAATGGTCAAAAAGATTTTTAGAAGCGTGGCACTCAATTCACGAACCGAATGCGATTGATGAACACATTTACATTCCTGACATTTACAAGGCCATTGGTAATCCTAAGTGACGTTTCCGTGGCCCTTTTGCACTCATTTACAATCGTAAGCCATTTTATGATGAAAAAGGTTGTAGTATTTTAACCGAAACGGTCATAAAAGGTTTTTTAGTCAGTGACAACAAATGTTTATTTCTTTTTATTCAACCTTTTAATTGTTTATTTGTTGTAGCTCTTTTTACTGATTATTGGTGTACATTCTAATGTACTTCCTTCTAATTGAAAGTCCTTTTACAAACACCATCAGTTGGTGACCTTTAAATAGAAAATCAGTCAGAGTAAAGACCAATGTATGGGCTAACCGAATGCCACCTTCTTGCGGTTGATGATGTATGTTTATTGATATTTATTGTTTTGATAACTTGGCAGTGTTTTATTTTGTTAATTACAATTAATTGCATGTTCTTTGTTTAGGATGAAAGGATTGGAAGTGGAACTGGTGAATGGAAAGGAAGACAGTTCTTTGTCTGTAGGAAAGGTTATGCTGCATCTGTTGATATAGAAACTGCCATGCGTGAGAGAGATTTCGATAATGACCCTGGAGAGGCTACGACAAGGACATTATCACAAAAACAGGATAAACAATGTAGCGACTCACCGACACAGGCAAAAAGACAGGTTGAAGAAGTGTTTACAAGGCCGTTGACTTCTTATCTTAATGATAAAACTTCAGGTAATATATGCTGCCATGCTGTTTTGATAACATTGTTCCAAAGACTGATACCTACTTTTTAAAGAATAATATGTTTGTAAATAATATTTAAGTGCTGTAAATAGTCGAAAGAGAGAAATGAACCTCACACTTATCGGAAGAATTAAAGCCTGGAAAATCCAGGTGGCTCCAACTGGATTCAAACCCATGACCTCGGTACATGCTATGCTAGTGCAATTCTCTATTAACTGAGCTGTTGAATCCACAACACAGTTGGGAGCAGACCCGGGGTGGGGGGGGATTACACAGAATTGCGCGAAGAGAAACAGAAGTCAAATTTTGCATTTTAAAACTACTTTTAGATAAAAGCATTCGATGATTATGTCTTTATATCATTAAAACTCATTGCATGTCGTATTTGTAAGCGGTCTCTTTTAGGGGTCAAAATTTGCTTAACCCACGCCCACATTGGTCTCCTTTAGGGGTCACAAAAAGCTTGAGCCACGCCCAGATGGTCTCCTTTAGGGGTTAAATTCAAAATTTCCCACGAGCATCCCCGTCTGTTCCATATGGGAGTTCCCCCCCCCCCCCCCCCCCTCGGGGGAGCAGGTCAGTTTGTTGAGCTCAGGTGTTCCAGTGAAAGGACTCTTTTTGATGAAAGAAATGTATATTTTTGAAGTGTGCGCTATAAATGGAAGAGAGGAGTGCACTTACGAGGACGTATCAGCACTTATCGAGACAGTAGAAGATTAGGTTGTATTTGGTTCATTGGGGAAGTACAAAATAATATATGATGTACTTAGCAGTCGTAGCTGATTTTGTATGTAGCTCTTTTTTCGTGGAAAAGCAGTATTCAGTGCTTACTTGAAGACGAGGATCTAGTTATGTGTAGATTTGATTGAGATATCTTATTCAGATTTCAGGGAAGAAAGAGCTCTACAGGAACCACAAGACAAAGAGCTTCAAAAAGAAAATTTGGAGAGACAACTAGTGGTTTTGCAGCAGCAATTAAGGGAAAAGGAGCAGTGCTTGGCTAATTACCGAGCTCAACTGGAAGAAAGAAATTTAACGGAGACAAATTTAATTCAGCAACTACGAGAAAAAGAGCTTCAACAAGAAAATTCTCAAAGACAGTTGCAGGATATGGAAGAGCAAATCAGAGAGAAAGAAGACGACAAAGCAAACTTGGAGAAACAACTAGAGGTTTTGCAGCAGCAATTAAGGGAAAACAAGCAGTGCTTGGCTAATTGCCGGGCTCAATTGGAAGAAAGAAATTTAAGGGAGACAAGTTTAATACAGCAACTACAAGAAAAAGAGCTTCAAGTAGAAAATTCTCAAAGGCTGTTGCAGGAGATGGAAGAGCAAATCAGAGAGAAAGAAGACGACAAAGCAAACTCGGAAAGACAGTTAAGGGAGATGGTGCAGAGTTTTGAAGAACGAATCAGAGGAAAAGAAGAACAAAAAACAAACCTTGAAACGCAGTTGGGGATGAAAAACCAAGAGTTAAGTGAGATAGAAACAAGCCTTTCAGCAGCTCAGCAAATGATAATTGAACTGCGTCGTCAGGAATCTTGTGATTGGGCCATTTCCCGTGATGAAATCCAGGTAAAAGATAAATACTTAGGCAAGGGAGCCTGGGGAAGTGTCAACGAGGCAACATATTGTGGTTGCATTGTTGCTGTGAAGCAAATCCATGAACTGATTCTCTCACCCCACAACAGGCGTTTGTTTGAGAGGGAAATGAACATTGCGTCAAGATGCCGCCATCCTTGTTTGTTGCAGTTTATTGGAGCAACAAATGATGAAGGAAGTCCTTTGTTTGTCACTGAGCTCATGGAATTGAGCTTGCGAGCTTTGCTGGAGCAACGCCAACTCACGGAAACTGAAATATCTGTAATTTCTTTAGATGTATCTCGAGCACTGAACTATCTTCACCACATGAAACCTTCTCCCATTGTGCATCGAGATGTCAGTAGTGCAAATGTGTTGCTATGGCGACAGGGTGAACAGTGGAGGGGCAAAGTGTCAGATTATGGCACTGCTAAATTTGTGCAACAGACCATGACAGTAGCCCCTGGCGCTTTGATTTACAGTGCACCAGAAGCAGTTTCTTCAAATCAAACTTCCAAGGTTAGTATTTTAAAACTGATAAATAAACCTATCTTTGTATGCCTTTGCAGTTCCTGACCTTTCCATTATCGTGAATTAGCAATGAAATGAGATTGTTCTTGCCAAACGGAAACCAGGACTAATATTGAAACACTTCCGTTCTTGTACTGTGATTGTTAGAAGATATACATTAGTATTTATTTATAGAAAATTAAAATAAAATGAAATTAAGGCAAGAGGCTGTAAATGATGGAAGTTTTAGGGTAAAAGACTGAAACTTGCATGGAACATTTTATCAAAAAATGCCAAATTTCTCTATTTGTTTACATCTGAGTAACTGGTTGAGACCTATCCTTACAATTGACTGTGATTTCTGTGACCTTTGGGAGGGTCTTTTGAAATGTGATTTCCTTTGAAACTTCACACTTGCAAATATCCTTGAGACCGTTTCTCCAGTTATGGTGTTTTGATGTTTACAATTTACAAGATGCTAACAATACGATGCGATAACTTCACTTAGAAAGGAAGACGCAATTAAAATTTCATAGTTTACAAATTTACGACCCTCTAGCTATGCCACGGAGGACAGACCACATCTGACTGGGGACTCCATGCCCCACTCTTTGCGCCAAGTTTGCGGGTTCTTTTACGTCCCACAGGGTTAAAAATTTAGGAATTGTGAGACGGGGCCTGCGGTTTATCGTCCTTATCCAAGAAGAGAGTGTAACCACTTGCAGATGTCATTTCAAAGGCAACGCTTTCTCCTCAGGTATTTGAAGACCCCGAGTGTTGGTCTGCCCGGAGTTCCTACCGCACAGTAGTCCGATGCTCAACAAACTGAGCCAACCAGTCGGCGTTAAGTGCGGTCCTCTTACAGTAATTATAACCCGACTCACTGCTTATATTGTAAGAGACATTACTGTTGCTTTTCTCAGGTTGATGTGTACAGCTTTGGTGTTCTTCTGTGTGAAATGTGCATTCGGGAAATGCCAGATCCCGAGAGACGTGAAGAACAAGTTCTTGTTGTAAAAAACCGTAACTTTCGGAATCTGGTGCGGCAATGCCTTCAGGCTGATCCTGCTATGAGACCAGACATGGCACAGATTATCCAGGAATTGGAACAGGTTTGATGGAACTGATCGGCTGAACTAACACCTAAAATCTTGCAAGATGTCAATTTGCCTGGATATTCCCTAACTTGAAGAGAATTATAGCAACAACGAGTAGAATATATTGGAAAAGATTGGAAATACAATATGTTTAACAATTATTTCATTGTGTCCCGCGAAATTTCGCTTCCCGCACAAATTTCACAGCTTGGCAACACTTGACGCAATCAGTTTCCATATTAGGTGATACACGGAGTCATATGGTAGATGAGCTGATTAACAAGATTTAGTGAACCACTCAGAACGCTATAATCAACATCGCACTATCCGACGTCGAAAGGTTAAGTAGATATGGAATAAAATAACATGAGAATGCAATAGAATTGATTTTATTAGAAGTCCACTTTTCACAAAGGAAACGAAACGAGTCATAAGAAAAGTGATGTAACACGATTAATGAACAAGTAATTTTTATATTAGATAATGTTGTGGTAATGGGCAAGAAAGGGGCAAGAAAGGGAATAGACAGGAAAAAATCCTAGAGTAAGGAAATAATGAGCTAAGGGATGACAAGTGGAAATCTCACAAAGTTGAAATTTCCTCGCCCCAGTTTTAAGAATAATAAATCATTAAGTAAACGCTCAAACATGCGCAGCATTTTGAATCATTCATAAAAATCTGTGTTTAACGTGCTAAACTGCGAGCTGTACAGAGATTTAGAACTAGGATAGACCTAGAATTAGAGCGGGATAGAAAAGAGTGGAATGGAAGGTGAAATGGGGTTGTGACCTTTGTCACTTTTGACCACTGAAACAATAAATTAAATCGTTGTTGTTCGCGCCTTACAAGCTTTTAAAAAGTGCAAAATTCAGAAGAATTTCTTGTTTAAATTTAATGCGAGAAATTATCGAAATAATTTAAATGGTCGTTATTTCTAACGGTAGCAGAGTTAAATAAGGTAATCTTTATTTTCACACGGTTAAATCGTCAGCTATGGGATACAAAATTACAAAAATACAAATTTAAAGTACTGTAGAGAGTAAAGTGTTTCTAAATAAAGCTGCTTTCCACGACTGCTGTTCCTCGAAGTACTTGCTTGATTAAACCTTTAAATTGCCCAAGGGACTCTGCATGCCTTAAGTTGCCATAGGGCTGTTCCATAGAATGGCGCCACTGAGGGTAAAGCTATTTGTAACAGTTAGGACGTAGTAATCGAACATTGAATTATTCCTTAGGTTGTATGCGGTTTCTGCTTTTTTCTTTCTTTATTATTTACAAAATTCGCCCAGAGGCATGTAGGTAAACCCACCACTGATAGAACATATATAGTCTGTAGACAACTCGTGTCGAGATTTGTACACCATCGTAGCTCTTTGAATTTGTTGCTGGCAAGCCGAAGTTCGAATAAATAACACGTATGCGCGTCATAGTTTGAAAACGTCAAAACACGGGCTGCTCTATTTTGTAGCTTTTTTGACTCATTCTGCAAAGATATCCCATAGTTTCCAGAAAAAGTATAATTGCAATAATCAAAGTGTTTTTGTGTCAGAGATTGGTATATTCGATATGAGGTTGCTTGAGGAACAAGGTGCCTTACTCGTTGTATGGCCCCAAATGATGATTTTCTTAGCTAGTTTCTCGATTTGGTTACTCCAATCAAGTTTGTCAACAATAATAAGCCCGAATGATTCTTTGATAGTGACTTCACTAACTTGAACATCATTGATTGCAAGTGTCGGGGAATCTGTAAGAGTACGTTCAATGTACTTCGCCTCTTTAGCTTTCAGAATTTTCAACATTTTATTTAGGACTTAGATGTTAGAAAATGTTCTAACTGCCAACAATGTTTTTTAGGTAATAAAAATTCCGTTTTTTATCTCATTATCAGGCTAAGACTGAGTGTTGCTATACTTTTGCTATAGTTGCTATAGTTTTTAAAACTTGAAACCGACTCGGACTCAGTTTCATAAAAACGAATTCGACTTTATCGTTTGGAGAGAATCACACTGAAAACCCTGGTTCTGTGCGGTGTGGTAATTGAGGAATTTCGCATGGAAATCTTATGACATCGTGTTTTTCTTAGGCAACGTTTACACTAACGTAACGCGGTTACACATCGATACAGTTTCATGACGTCGAAACCGCGTAAAAGTCGATGCGGTTTGGAAGTATTTGCGCGGAAGCGTTTTTGCTAGAAAATCAAAGTCGTGATGGTATAAGCGAGCTCTGCACTACGTTCTAAATTCACTATTTTGAATTGAACAATGCAAATTTCGCGCCAAAATAGTTAGCGTATTCAAATCGAAGCAGTTTCGCTGTTTACACGACAGAGGAAACCGTATCGCTTTGAAAACGCTCCACTTTGGCGGCGGTTTCAAATCGACACGGTTTCGGCAACAATCTCGATAGGTGTCGTGCAAACAGAAGGTGTAACCGCATCAAAAACTGCGTTCGTGTAAACGCTGCCTTAGTACTTCACCATGAGATTTTTATCGTTGTCATAAAAAGGGGAAGGAACCACCAAATTAGCCACTATCAAAAATACCATAATACGCTTTGTTTTTCCCTCCAAAATTTTGCATAAGCATTGTTTCCAGTTTCTTTTGGGACTTACAGTGGTCCCAAGACAAGATAAAAACAATGCTAATGTAAAATATTGGGGAGACAAGCAAAGGGTATTATGGTATTTTTGGTAGTGGCTAATTCCTTTCTGCGAGCCGTAACCTCCCAAAGAATTTGTTCACGAATGACAACAAAAGACGTTACTGTAAACATCACTATTGTAGCTTATTGTGGACATTTTGTTGTTGTCATTTACGTCCTATTTATTTCCTAAATGTTGATTGGCTGTCGAAACAAAGGGAACTTTTGTTTTCGAAAATAGCAAATGTACAAAACAAAGGAAGTGTTTGTAAACATATCGGTTCTTTTTTAAACATTTTAACCTTTTTTTTTATTATTATTTGGTGTATTTTTGACTTGGCGACCTCAAATGCATGGTCCTAAAAAGGAAGGTGTTTGCGAGAGGCAGTTTAGCATTCATAAAAGTAGAGGCATAATAAATTCATTGAAAAATACAGGAGCTTATAACAAATGGTCCCCCAGCTTTCTTTAATCCACGAAGGTAACATGTCGTAGTTCCGCGTTCCTCTGAGTCTAAAAAGTCATTTCGTCATTTCATCTCTATAACAAGAGATCTTACTTGCTAACGTCGTGTTGTATGTTGCCTCCAAACGTACAGACCCACCGGAGAAAAGGAAAACAAAACAACGTAGATAGTGGGTACATGAATTACTGAGAAAGTTAAGCCAAGTTTGTTTTTCTCTCGACTCTACCAGTTTTTGTAAAGTCTTACTTCGATAGCTTGTATGACGAAGAAATCATCTCGGAAGAATCATTTCACACTTAAGAAAGCAGTTTAGATGAAGAACCCGGAAAAGGTGTAACAGTCCTGGCCGCTTCTGAATTCTTCCGTTGGCTAAAGAGTGCCCTTGAAGAGAATGGCGAAGGTATTTAACAATCTTGATAAACTAATAGCGAATGGGATTCCATTTGTGAAGGAAATTTAGGAAAAAATATGAATCGGGAATGAATTTTCTCTGGCCAAGTCTGGATTAACTCACAAGGTCTGATATCCAGATAGCGGAGTGCTCCTCTGGGAGGAGGTATTTATGAAGTTTCGTGTAAGGCTCACGAAACTTCCAAAACTAGTGCAAGGCCCGCCGAGCATCTCGTGACAATCGCTGACTTCGAACGAGTCGCTTTCGGTTGGCTTAGAAGTTGTTTTTGGGATGTAATTGTTGCCAAAGCAAATAAGCAAGTGCCTCGGATTTGTATGTCGAGTCTGTTTCGCTGGTACTCAAAATGTAATCAGTTTGGCAGATAACAAAACTCCGAGCCCGAAGCCAACCCTGGCTTTACCAAAGAATTGAAATGTTGGCCCCGAAGGCTGGCACACACGCACAGTTGTAGACTGTAAATACCACAGAACAAGACTGTAATAATTATTATGGAAAGAAGAGAAAGAATCCTTATTTTGTGCCTCAGAAAAGAGAATTAATTAATTAATTAATTAATTAATGTTTGAATGGATATTTCAGCTATGCAAGGGAAGTGTTGGAGTTTTCTTTCCGGTGTTGTCAACATGATCAGTGGTGGTCTGTCGTATTTCTCTAGCATTTAGTAGATAATTGCGGGTAACGAAGGAGTACGAGTTCTAATCCGGTCAGTAACATCTTCTCAGTCACCAAACTTCGTCAGACACCACGCAATTCTTAACATCCTCTTATTTCATTGGACTAATATAGGGTCCAGCTCTTTTGTGTTCGATTTCTGAACCACCCAACCAACCAACCAACCACGAGAGCCGTTGGAACAGCTGCACATTGCCCCAAATTCGAGATTCCCAGGGTCTCTCTTCTCTGCCTCCTTTGTCGTTGAGAAGATAGACCCTGGTTCAGGCTTGTCACGTGGCACTCCTCGACAAACATTTTCCTTCTAGGGTAGGCTTTTCGTTATATTTTAATTTTGCAACTAAGCGAAAGTGTACAAGGCATCTTTTGAATAAATAAGCTTTACCTTACAATGCAAGTTTAAAAAAAGTCAAAAGAGCTGATGATGTATTCCTATAGGAAGTGAATCCCCACAAAAGCGGTCAAGCTTTTGTGACCGATAAGGCCTCTGATGTCTGTGGTTGCTGAAATGTGTCAATGTTCGAAAATGTTGAAAAATGCGTGCCGCACGTGCAGCACGATCACTTTGGTTCTTTGAACCAATAATATTACTGCTTTTTGGCGTTGCCGTTGCCATAGCCGTCGTCGTTTCTTGAACTTCCTATAGTCTTCTATAACGTGATCAAGTTCTGCATCAGTGATGCTTGAAAACTAAGACCTTCAAGACCATGATCTGTCAAACGTCTGTGAATCGTAGAACGAGAAACATTTAACATTTTAGCAATGCGAGTCCAAGTGAACCCAAGCTCCCTCAATTCTTCCAAAATAGCTGGTGGTATGGCAAGGGTTGGTCTCCTGCATGCGCTCCTTTTACGAGAGGGCTTGCCTAAATCCACAGCGCTGATTGTCCTTATCTCAGTCTCAGCAAGTTGTTGCCACCAGTGTCGATGAATTTTGCAAAAACACTCGCCAAGCTCAAGAAGCAAAGACTGTCGTTCATCATTAATGGTATCTGCCATAACAAGAATAAAAGAAAGAGCCATTTCAACGCCATTAAATACATTAACTGCAATATGGTAGGTTACCTCTTCACATAGTTAATAGAGGGGTTGGTTATGAAACCCGACAAATTTCTTTGTTGTAGGTTTTTGTTCTCTTTTTTTGGCCTTGATCGTGCACAAAACACAATAGTTGTTTACTCCGTACTGAGGAACTAACCAATAGAAACGTGTTGGTTACGTAATTCATGCATAGTGTATGAGCGCAAAACAAAAGATTGTGCACGGTCGTGGACTTTCCAACCTAACTCTTGGCATCTTTGTTTACTCCTTTGGTGTTTGCCGAGCTTCAAAACCAGTCCCCTGTATTAACTATGCTCTTCAGAATCTGTTTCACATTTATCCAATAAATTGAGCTGGCCTAGCGCCAAAGGCTCCCATTCAATTTGTTCCGCCATTTTGTAAACTCAGTAGCCAAGCCCTCTCTCTAAATAGAATAAGATAAGATAGGTCACGTGCATTATTGAATGAATTTTGTTGGAATCATCGAATGAATATTGCTTAAATTACCGAATGAATATTGCTTGAATTGTTTCATAAATGGAGGAGAGAACCGAATGCGTATCGAGGCGAATTTATCGAATTTTACCACAAATTTATCGGAATGTATTGAACAAACTCGCATATATTTGAATTTTATTGTCAATATGGGGAAATTATCAAACGCATATATGCAACATCGAATATTGACACATTTCGGCAACCATAAAATGTCGTGCGGCGTTGACGTTCACAAAAATAATTGATTTCGTTGGTAGTTAATGTTGCTTCTACAGAACATACATTATCATAAAACAATACACCAAACACTACGTTTGCTTGATAAAATGTGTCTCTAATCTTACCGGCGCTAAAAATATACTTCACGATTTGTGTTATAACGCCCGTTTTAAACGTCGCATTTTACATGTGCCGAATTTAATGCAAATGAGCGAGAACAATCGATTTTTCTCATTTGCATTAGATTCGGCGCATGTAAAATGCGACGTTTAAAACGGGCCTAAGTTAAAGGCTAAACTGGGCAGTTGCAAAGAAATATCTTAACGGCAATTTGCACGTAGTTTTTGAAAAACTGTGTACTCGCTGTACAAGCTTGCTTGTTTTCTTACACGGCAGTTATGAACGCAATTTTTGCGATTGCGTAAAATAGCCTGAAAAATTCAGGACTTAACGGGGTTTGAACCCGTGACCTCGCGATACCGGTGCGATGCTCTCGCCAACTGAGCTATGAAGCCACTGACGTTGGGAACTGGTCATTTGTGGGTTCCAATGTTCCCGTGAGGAATGAATCAACGATGAAATGATTTATGAAATGGATCATATATGAACTGCGGATATATGAAATCAAGCGAAGCTATGATCCTCGCAGTTATGAACGCAGTTTTTGCAATTACGTAAAGAAGCCTGAAAAATTCAGGACTTCAAGGGGGTTTGAACCCGTGACCTAGCGATACCGGTGCCACGCTCTACCCAACTGAGGCCCCGTCCCCACGTATCCGGAGATTTTTGTATCCGCAAATTTTTTAAGCGGATACAAAAATATCTGCGTCCACACGTATACAGCGTATACGAATCGTATACGACAGTCCACACGTATCCGATTCGTATCCGGACATCTCAAAGGATTAGTCAACAGAGCATGCGCATTACAAAGAAAGCTGAGCGTTCGATAATTTTGGCGCCACATTCCCGGCTTTCTTGTTTGTTTACTTGAGGTTTCAAGACGTGTGAGCTTGAAGAGCGAAAAAAAATTCCTGTTAAAAAACACCATAAAAAGTGTCTCAATTAAGAGAAAAACAAAAAAACCAAAGACAATTCATTTGTTTGGACGGAGGATGAAGTATTGCTGCTTCTTAAAGTGACATTGGAAAATGTCGCGCGGAAAAAGACTGGTTCTGATACTGTGACGTCAGCGTATACAAAAATATACGGATAGGAGCAGAAATTTCCACTCTGGAGAGCGTATACAGAAATCTCCGGATACATCGAGCGTATACGGCGGACACGTGTGGACGCTAGGTGTATCCGCATAAAAAAAATTTGCGGATACAAAAATCTCCGGATACGTGTGGACGGGGCCTGAGCTATGAAGCCACTGACGTTGGGAGCTGGTCATTTGTGGGTTCCAATGTTCCCATGTGGAATGAATCAACGGTGAAATGAACTGCGGATATGAAATCAAGTCCTGAATTTTTCAGGCTTCTTTACGCAATTGCAAAAATTGCGTTCATAACTGAGAGGATCATAGCTTCACTTTATTTCATATCCGCAGTTCATATATGATCCATTTCACATATCATTTCATCATTAAACCTTCTTTTCTTTATAAGTGGCGCAAACTATTAGCACTCTTCGTTACCACTCAAATCGACGGCTAAATTGAGTTTGAATCCGAACTTTCACAAGGCCGACGCGTGTGAAAATTCAGTCGAACGACGCGAGTGTATTTTCTGGGGAGCAGGGCTGGCGCAGTGGTGAGAGCACTGGCCTCCCATCAATGTGGCCCGGGTTCGATTCCCGATCCCGGCGTCATACGGTGGGTTGAGTTTGTTGTTGGTTCTCTCCTTGCTCCGAGAGGTTTTTCTCCGTGTACGCCGGTTTTCCCGTCTCCTCAAAAACCAACAATGCCAAATACCGATTCGATCCGGAATGCACAGACACGTGTCGAACGAGCTCCTGAGCGCTCTTAAGGTGTTCCGTGGGTAAACAAAAAAATTCCAAATTCCAATTACTGTAGCATCCGCTCGATTTGACAGCAACCTTTTGCCTTTCACGTCGAATTCCATCCATGTGTAGTGCATAAAACACCTTGCCGTGAAACGTTTTGTCGATAATCGTCTGACCACAAATAAATGCGTGCTGATTCCCAATGATGACGAGACCCACATTGCATACATATTTGGGTTACTACCCTGATTCTGGGAGGCACGTGACCAGCCTGAACCAGGGTCTTTCTCCTCTACGACAAGGGAGGCAGAGAAGAGAGACCCTGGGAACGAGGTTGTTAGGATTCTTCTTTTCCTGACAGCTGTAAGGTCTTGTCTTGCCGACATAAAATTGCACTGATCTTGTTTTAATAATTAACGTATATCCACCACCACACAAAAGAATGATTTTGACTCCTGTATTCCTGCAGCGATTTCAATATTTTCGGGCGCAAAAGCGCGCGCGAGTTGCTCGGAAGTGAATAGCAAAGGATCTTGGGAGGTGGAGTAGCCAATCAGAGCGCGCCTTCAACGCGCTATTCATTGTTTTAGTATCCATACCAAAAGGAAATACACCTTATCAATGGCAGAAAACACATCGCTCGCACTTTGTAACGTCAAGAGACTAACAATCCTTAATAAAACGAGGTAGACTAATTTGCGAGCGGGTAAAAACGTACGGCGAACGAAGGAGGAAAAAAACAAACGCTTGCAGTACTAAACAGTGACGTCACAGCAGCTAATCCTTCTGTCCCCAGTTGTTCAAAAGGCAGATAACGCTATCCACTGGATAAATCGCTATCCATAAGATAGCGCGATTGTGAGGAAGGCTATTTTCGAAATTTTCGGATGGAAAATTAATAGAACAAGAAATTTTAAATTTAGAGAATTTGGACAAGCTGTAAAAGTTCCCCTAAATAATTCGAAGATCTTTTCCGAAAGTTTCGAAAATTCTCTTGAATGGAAATGGCCCATGCTCTTTCCTTCTCGAAATACCTTTTACTCTGTATTTAAAAACATTGCCGCTGATCACGCGATCAATAACCAACCATACAAGGACATTTTTTGCCACAAAGGAAAGCTGCAACAGTTTCGTAACTAAACGAAAACGCCAAATTTATCCCAATCCAATCCTAATTATATATAAACTCATCTACTTTCCGAATGAAGATTGAACTTAGAACACTGGAGCTCGAGATATGCGCCAATTTGAAGCCTTTCGAAAATCCAATTTTGTGCAACTATTTTATCGTTAATAGTATACACGAAAATTTTTAGCGTGTTGATTGGTTGAGAGCACGTCAATTAATCCAATACAAAGTGCAGGAAAGTGAAAGCGCAGGAAGCTGAAATAGTGTCGAAATAGTGCAATAAAGGTGTAATTGTTACAGAGGAATGCGAGCCCTGGATGGCGCAATTTTTGCGTGCATTGCTTCTGCCTTCTATGCTTTCTACCCTTGCGCTTGTTCCCGTACTCTCTATTGTGATTTCGCGGGAAGAAACACGGATCTCGACAGTATTCTTGAAGAGGTTCTTCCGGGTGGAGGAAACCTTAATGCAAAACAAAAAGCTAAAATTGCAGCCTACCAAATAGGCTTAGCCATAAGTTGCTCGGCAACTTTTCAGCAACTTTTGGGAACTTTTACCACTTTCAGCATATTGAGTAACTTTTGATTTTTTTTTCTTTTTTTTTTAAGGACAACTTTATTGAACATACACAGTTAACATGCAGTTAATGCAGTTAACATTCACAAAAGACAATCTGTAACAAAACAAACACTACAACTTGAAGCTGACAAAAAAGAAACCTAATACAGTAATAACTTTAGTGGTAACTAAAATTAAATGAGAGCGCAATCAGTAAACAAAATTTCATACCGTATTTAAAAGAAAAGAAAAAACAGACCATTTTGTTCTGAACTCTTTTTCGCAACTAGTCGTAAAAGAAATATATTTTTCTAGACTGATTTTATCACGAGCTAGGGAAACAAATTCATTAACGATGTCAAATTTACCGTTAAGAGCTTTTATGTCGAAATTTTGTTTTCTGCGCATGCCCGAACTTTGCAAGCGCTTATTTTGCATCTGGCTGAAAAGGCCGCGGAGTGTACAACCTGGAAACGGGTTTGTAGGGAGATTTAGCTCTTAAACAGCACGACAGTGACCAAAAAAACCCTCAACTAGCTTCAAAACGTGTTTTTCGGCCAAATCTCTAGTAGCCAAAGGATTAATAATACCAAACATAATTTCTTTTATTGATAGCGATAATTTTGAGTTCACTATGTGCGAGGCCCAATCCAGAAACTCCTTCCAGAACAAAGTGGCTTGCGTGCACTCAGTGAAAAGATGAATGATGGTATGATCTGCTGGACAAAAAGGACAGCGCGGGGAGTCTTCTTTCTTCATTTTAAATAATAAACTCTTAGTACACAGGATATTATGCATAATATTGTTCTGGAACATTGACAGCTTTACTTTTTTTGTTACTTTAAAAGGCAATAGATATAATTTTCTCAAATCATCCTTCTGGTAGCCAAAATTTTAGAGTCTTTTCTCACAAGTCGGCGGAAGCTTTGATCGAAGAGACAACAGCTTACTATAATTTTTTTTACAAGTCATTTCCTCTATTAATGTTTGCGGTATTGAGCTTTGTCCGAGGGAGCAATTAAGGAGTTTTTTCCAACTTTGAGGGATGGCGTTAACAAGGCTAAAGTACTGTAAGAAATTACATCTTACATTAAATTTATTACGAAGAGTCGAAGGACAAAAAACATTTTTGCTGCGTATCAAAGATATCGTTAATTTTGAGAATTCCTGCGTAACGCCAATGCTGCAAGTACATAGATTTCTTATCAGGCTTAATAAACTTATGTTCAAGAACATCATTCTTGTTTTTTGGGTTGGAAGCTATTACGTCTAGCCAAAATGTGATTATTTCCTGATAAAAAGCTGGAAGGCATTTACTTAAACTAAGCTGACCAATGTCATAGTTACATTTGAAAAGCTCTGGGCGCCCAACATTCGCTAGAAGGGACTTCGGGATGTACTACCACGGGGCGTCTGAGTTTGAGCAAAGTCGCTTAACCCAATTTAACTTTAAAGCCTTGTTAAATAAGGAAAAGTCCTTCATCTCTAAGCCTCCCTCTTGCCTTGTTTTGATGAGCGTAGTGTATTTTATCTTGGGTGGTTTGGCTATAACAAACAACGCCCGATAGTGGGCACCCTTGTCGAACACCTCTTTCAAGTAAGAAGGATTCCGACGCGTGACCATTGTTCACAACACAACTGGAAATATTATGATCAAAAAACATAAACCCTCTGGCGGAGATGAGGGCCAAAATTAGTTTCTTCTAGGCATTTTTGAATGTAGTTCCATTCCACCGAAGGCGAACGCTTTCTCAAAATCTAAGAAGACGGCCACGCCTGGAATATCCTTATACTTAGGCCATTATGCAGGTTTTTCGGTAGCATTTGGAAGTACCGGATGCAGTGGGTCACCCGGTGGAATTGCACCGCTCGCGCCGCTGGTGTGAACATTGAGTGCCGGAGGCACGAACTCCTAGGTGGGTCCTGGGGCATGCCCCCCCCCCCCCCCCCCGGGAAATTTGTAAAATTGGACTCTCTAAAATGCAATTTCCTGCGTTCTCTGGACCGGCATTGGTTAACCGGGAAAGTCTTTTAAGGCCTTGAAAAAAGAGCTCACAGAAAATGAAGTATTTGAATGATTTGGCAATTGTAATCATCAGTTTCCAGTTGTTCGTTTTACAGTCGATTCCAAAACGGACTGCAATCGGAAAGATGAATGTCCTTTATTTTCGAAAGCAATTTCACTGATGTATATTTATAATTGAAAGCGTAAACGTTAAAAAATGAATACAAATCACCTGTTGCGCCTGGGGCCAGTAAAAAAAAAACATTCTGCGAATAAACCACTTTATGCTTTGCACACATCTCCCCTCTCCACATCTTGCATCTCAGCTATAAATTGGGTTTCTTTAACAAAAAATATACTATTACTATCGCTGAGACTATTAAAAACAGGATGGTAGTCTGGCACCGAGTGACCTTGCAAAGCTGCGGCAAAAGTGCTGCACATCATTATTATTAATCATTATTCTTAGATACATAACACACTTAACGCCAACTTGTCTTTTCTTCACCGATGGCGCAAAAAATTGCTTATTCTTTTCATTTCGGTGAGATGATGTACACATGAAACGTGAGAAAGACTGATTCGGACAGATGCTCTCTGATAAAAGTCAGGGTCAGTTGTCAGCGAACTTTTCTGGTCATTTTTTTTCGCTAGCACGGGAGGGGGGAAGGGACGGGGAATAATGAAAAATAATTTTATTATACATGTGTATGACAGGAATTATCTCCTTTCTTTTCTCGACTGTGTGCATTACATAACTAAGATAGCAAAATAAGGGTCAAGTCTTTCTTTGGTTAATAAATGGAAATAACGATTTGACACTTGAAAAAATAATTATTTCGTGTGTGAACTACCGGACGTTACATGTCAAACAACTGGACGTTGCGTTCGGCGTCCGGCCTGAAACGAAACCCCTGCAAATGCTACCGAAAACCCTGGTTTTAGTAAAGCAAGCGAAGCAGAATGCTCTGATAGTCCAAAAGCCCCATTACCAGCGGTATCGCATCGAAGTCCACGTCATAATGGCGGCCACGAATTGTACGTGAAGCTCATCCAACTATGAAATCTACTCGTCTTCAAACAAAACTGAAAACCCTATCAGAAAGGAAAAAAAATAGGCACCGACTATAAGCAGCCAAGCCTTTATCAATTTACCAAGCCTCCCTAAAGGATGTGTTTTTTTGTTCCACAATGGGAAAGATATACAATTGAAGTCCTATGCTTCTTTACATTGTATGATTTTGAAAGCCAAATTTTGAAAGTTTATTATGCTTTGATAAGAGTTGAATGTTTTACTTCATTCGAAGAAGAAAACGTAAGTGCATTAAAAATATGGGCCAAACTCCGAGGAAGCAACCTAGATATTGTATTGGGGAAAGCAATCTCGATTTGCTCAACCGGGCGCGCAAGGTGGTATTGGTATTGTTCACCGAGTTCGCGAGATGTTTTGGGTAACTTGAGTAACGAGGCAGAAATATCGATATCGAGGTGTGGTACTGTACCATGGAAGGTGAGTAATTTTCCAAAATTTACATCGATTACTTGAACTTTAAAAATCAAAGATTACAGTATCTGATAGAAAATCATATTGCCTGGGTCAGAAATCGATTTTTCAGGCACAAATCGAAATTGTCAGACACAAATCAGAAGCAGAGGTGACGGACTTGGTCCACAAATTGCTAGACGCAACCTCAAAAGCAAAAGCATAGTCTCAATATCAACATTTTCAAGCAACCTTCGATCATATTTGCAACAGTTATTCACAGATAATACTAACAAAAATCAGCGATCCGAATATAATAGCCTAGTTTTGTTCCTATTTTATGGTATTTCGGTTCCTTCTGTAGGTACCGGAGCACAGGTTACGTAAAACAAAAGAAACAAAAGACAGAAAACAAAACAACTCCAAATAAAGACTTGTCCCAAGTGACCAAAAATACAATGCTTTCCGGTACATGGCAGAAATACCCGTTATTTCAAGGTACCGTGGAAAGAACCACGCGGATAAAAAAGATGACGACGAAATGTTGACTTCTAGTTAACGTTCCTGTTGCTGTTTTTACTATCATATTTTCACGGCTTTGTTACAGATACAGAAACATACCGTGCATTTTACCTTTCGACACGCCCATCCGAAAAATTGGTTTTTACCCTGAGCGGGACTCGAACCCACGTTCTTACTGAATACTGGTCGGGCATGTTAAGCCACTACACCATCAAGGCCACCACGCTGACAATGCAGCAGATTAATAAGGTGACTTAGCAGCGTGGAGATCCCTAGAGCCCAACTTTCCTTCACTTGACTGTGTACCCTTGCCTCTATAACCCCAGACAGGGCTTAGAACACATGAAAGGTAGAAATTTCGAGGCAAATGGAAGGTATAGACTATGTTACAGAGACAAACACAGGGTGCTTTCCACTAAGCCAAAATTTCCGGAAATTTCGGGCAGCTGTCAAATGGAAAGGTCCGTTTCGGTGAGGTCCGAACCGGAATATTTGGGACCACCTCTGGAGGTGGTCCTCTTTGACCGGTCGGTCCGTTCCCACCGAAAAGTGCTGTTCCATTTACAAATATTCTCGTTTCCAAGGGCATTTCATTGTAATGTCATCGAAATTTCGGTCGAAACGTAAATGGAACGCTTCGGTCCGGTTGGAAATTGACTTTTTGATGAAAAATGTCCTTCCATTTTTCCTTGGTTAGTTCCACTGGTCTCCGACCTGATGGTCCGGCATAATAGAGAGCTTTAGATTCTAGAACGAGAACGACTACCAGTACGAGATTTTCTTATGGAACAACAGTGAGCGAACGCAAACCAGCGTCATTTTGGCGGGAAAAACGTGATACCGTCGTCTTTTGCAAAAATGTCGTCGTGTCAAAACAAGTCAACAACACGTTAGCAGTTTTGGCATTTTTCGATCAGCAAAAATGCTCAGTTACCAGCAGTAAGAATGACTGAGCAACCTATACTGCTGACAAAGAGTAAGATGAATCGTACGGTTTATAAATTTTCCAAGTATTTTCGCTAAAAACGGGCAGTAAAAACTCGTACTCGTTTTCGTCCTCGTCCTAGAATCTAAAGGTCTCTAATGGCAAGCACCCACATACTCAGGCAACGTGCGTGGGCGAATCGAAAACTTGGCGCGCACGGTGGTCCCGGTTAATTTTTCAATGTGAGCTCGCAAGGCGCTTCCGGGTAATTCTTGCGGTCACGAGCATAAGGAAGTTGTCTCGCACAGGCAGAAGATTGTCGCGTTCATATTTGCAATATTCAAGGTTAGTATCTTATCACAGTGATTTCTTTATTTCTTTCAATTC